>NW_017306624.1:967855-1046673 GCF_000935625.1 Nanorana parkeri | reverse complement strand
GGGGGGGTGTACAGGGACAATGATGGCATGCTTGCACTTGTAGTTCCTTTGCTGATATATATGTGTGGGGGTGGGGGGTACAGTTCTAGTGGATGTTTATATAATATGGGGGGGGCGGAAAAAAATGTTCTGCCCCGGGCGCCCATAACTCTGGTTACGCCACTTTGTAGCACAGTGCTGAATAACATAAAAAAATGGCCAGTCATGAAGGGGTTAAAATCTTCAGGATGTTAGGTATTTAATGAACTACATGTCCCATTCTCATAGTTGCACACAAAAAATAAATAAGTCCAAATTCAATTATGATTTTTTTTATTTTTCTTACTTTTATAGGAACTGACATTGCTCTTTTAAACTGTAACATTGCTCTCTAAAACTTTGTTTTTGTATTTTTCTTACTTTTATGTGAACTGACATTGTGCTTTTGAAAACATTCTTTAAAGGAGAAGTCTCACCAGAGACATTCTTCTTTAATTACATAGGACATGGGCTAAAGCACTAAGATAGTGGCAGCTAAGCTCCGCCCCCTCTCTTGGGGTCTCCGTCTGCTGGAGAACCCAGTAGATGGGGAGACGGGCTTGGGAGCACTCGTCAGCAGACTTCCCCAATACAGCACTCAGCGCTCCCCCTCCTCTGACATGAGACTAAGTGCAATTTGTCCCATGTCCAATGAAATTAAAGGAGAATATCTCTGGTGAGACATCTCCTTTAAGCCTCATTTACACCATGCCATGACTTTAGTCCCACTGTGAGCTAAAAATGGGTCACAGGTGATCGCGGCCCCCCTCCACTTGGTTATTCGTTTCTGCTCCCCCACGATCATGAGGACAGTGGTTGTTCTGCCCAGTCGTCCGTATTACCAGAATATCTGGGAATAACATTGCAGATGGTAGTACTGCGTTGTTGCCAACATTTAAAGTAGAACTCCAGGAAAAAATTTTTTTTATAAAAATAAGATTACTTACCTTCATTAGAAAGCTCCATCTGTAATCTTGCAGTTGCTTCTTTCCCCCCCGAAAACTTCTTCCTTCTGTGGAGCCTTCTGTCTTCCTCCTCTTCATTTCCGGTGGTGTGACCGCAACTGAGCTGCATAATCAATGCAGCTCAATGGGCCCTGGCAGACCCGGTAACAGGAGACGTTCCTCAACATCATCCTCCCAGTTCCCACCAGCCTTGTCGCTACCTCTGCCGTCACTGTCGCTATCTCCGCCGCTCCTATCTTCACCGCAGCCGCTATCTCTGCCGACAACGCTCCCGGCAGTGGCGGGGATAGAAGCGGGGAACAGGAAGCAGGGGCTGACTGGCAACTTTTAGCCCAGGGGGCAAGTACAACCCAGAGGCCCATGGTGCAACAACTTGGCCCCCCTCCCACTCTGCCTCTTCCCCCGCCTTCCCGTCTGCCACTTTTGCCATTCATGTAACAGTAGTGTGAATGGATCGGGAGATGTGAGGACTCTAGTAAGTCCATGAAAGGGTGACTGGCTGTAGGATGGTGCTCTCCTCCCACTGGGCTCCCTACATGGTTCTGGCCTTACTCCGCTCCATGTCCACTACTTAGGCACTCTCACCCACTGTAGACCGTCGCTGGCTGTCCATGCTTCTGGGCTGTGAGCTGTGGGAGGAGAGTGGGAGGGGCCGTACAGTGTCAGTGTTCTATAATTTTTCTCAATCCTATATATTTTCTCGACTGTGTCACTTCCAGTGGGGCCGAGTCAACTGAATCAGCTGTTTTCATGACCCCCCTTTCTTCATGGTATGAGCACCTGGAAGAGACGCGGTAGAGTATGGGCTGAGGAAAGTTAGAACACTGGTAGTGGAGGGATGCCTCGCCAGTGCTGTGCGCGTATACGACTGCTGCGACCCTGGTAGGTATGCCACTCGTGGATGCAGGCGGGCAGGTCTAGCAGCGGCAAGCGTGAGGTGGGGCGGAGGTGCGGTGTGTGAAGCGTGGATGCAGGCCGGTCTAACAGCGGCAAGCGGGGAGGAGGTGCGGTGTGTGAAGCGTGGATGCAGGTAGGTCAAGCAGCGGCAATCGTGAGACGGGGAGGAGGTGCGGCATGTGTGGAGCCGTGAACAGGGCCAACTAATCGAAAGCCGATAATCGATGATTGAAAACTTGGGGAGAACTTTTTCAATCATCGATTATAATCGACTTGGTGGATTAGTTGTTGCAGCTCTACATTCATCCCCGATTTCTGGGGACAGTCCCCAGATTGAGGAGAGCATCCCCATACAAATTATGTCCCCGGGAACATAAAATATTTTTTTTTTTTCTTCTAAATACTCACCTGATCCACCGCCAAGTGCAGCCTCCCATCTCCCACGCTGTCAGAAGCTTGTGCGCGCTGGGTGCTGCTTCTGAGAAGATATGCTATTAGTGTTACTGACTTGCGGACCCTCCGTATGTTTACAATAGGTGGATCCACAAGTGGTTAAAAAAAATCCAGAGACACTTTTTTTTTGCTGCAGAATCAGCAAGCCAATGTAGGCGGGGAAGGCATGCTATGGGGTGGAGCATCAAATTATAAATAGGCATGGTGGCACATTGGTAACCTATTGTACAATTTAATTTTAGAATAGTATATGTACAGGAGGATTTATAATAATAAGGACAGAAATACAATAATCACAAGTCATTTATATGTAAATCCTGCAGCACTTTAGGGCTGGGATGAGCTTCATGAGACTTAAGTATGACAGCCTCAGCTAGCTTCCAGGGACAGGGGAGAAAAATCAGGGACATTTGGCAGGTATGGTACTGCCTTTAAATTTGTTAACTAGAATTAGGAAGGGGTAATATTGGTGGAGAAAATTAGAAATTACAGAGTAAATGCAATGTACTGGTGTGGGAACAATAACATATGTACAGTTACATGGAGATGCCATGCAGCCTAACACTTAGGTGCACCTGCGGCTACTAAAAATCTAAATCACTGTAAACTACTAATATGCAGGAAATACAACTATTATGGAAGTGTGCATTACTGGTGCTGACTTTAAGCACAATTGATTGTGTGATCTTACCAGCAATGCAATCCCAGGGTAGAGGATGCAAAAATTCAGGCCTTCTCTCATGAGAAAAATATGGCTGAACTGGCTTTTTCTGCCCCACAAATCATTGCAGTAACAGGAAGAGGATATGACATCACTGCTATGACTTGATTTTTTTAAGTTAGCTTCACTCAGGACAATAAGTAAAATGATTTCATCTCCTTGCAATTAACTCTAACTTAATAAACATTAGTAAGAAGGCAGATTTTTGGTACCTGAGTAAAGTTAACAAAATGTATTTAAGTTAGGATAGCTATTTGTTTTTACAGTGTGCAAATAAACTAAATAATTTGCCTGTGCTATTCCTGCTCAAATGTCATTGGAATTTAGAGAAAACGTACCATATCTGCGCACCATCAATGGCTATATCCATCTTAGGAGGAGAGGCCATACAGTCTTATCTATGTATCTATCTCTATCTATCTAGTATACCTACCTACTTAGTCTGCCCTGACCTGCTATAAAAATACCATAAACCCTTGGTGCCCAACTTGTCAGGCTCTGTGAATTGCTCCAGGGGCCTGGCCCACTATGCAGCTGGTCACATATACACTATATTACCAAAAGTATTGGAACGTACCTTTACCCGCATATGAACTTTTATTGGCATCCCGGTGGGGTTCAATATTGAGTTGGCCCACCAATTGCAGCTATAACAGCTTCAACGCTTCTGGGAAGGCTGTCCACAAGGTTTAGGAGTGTGTCTATGGGAATGTTTGACCATTCTTCCAGAAGCGCATTTGTGAGGTCAGGTACTGATGTTGCATGAGAAGGCCTGGCTCGCAGTCTCCACTCTAATTCATCTCAAAGGTGTTCTATCGGGTTGAGGTCAGGACTCTGTGCAGGCCAGTCAAGTTCCTCCACCCCAAACTCGCTCATCCATGTCTTTATGGATCTTGCTGTGTGCTCTCCTCTGGTGTGCAGTCATGTTGGAACAGGAAGGGGCCATCCCCAAACTCTTCCCACAAAGTTGGGAGCATGAAATTGTCCAAAATGTCTTTGGTATGCTGATGCATTAAGAGTTCCCTTCACTTGAACTAAGGGGCCAGGCCCAAGCCCTGAAAGACAACCCCACACCATAATCCCCCCTCCACCAAACTTTACACTTGGCACAATTCAGTCAGACAAGAACCGTTCTCCTGGCAACCACCAAACCCAAACACGTCTATTTGATTGCCAGACAGAGAAGAGTGATTCATCACTCCCAGAGAACATGTCTCCACCTCTCTTAGAGTCCATTGGCGGCGTGCTTTACACCACTGCAGCCAAGTCTTTGCATTGCAGTTGGTAATGTAAGGCTTGGATGCAGCTGCTCGGCCATGGAAACCCATTCCATGAAGCTCTCTACGCATTGTTGTGCCAATCTGAAGGCCACACAAAGTTTGGAGGTCTGTCGCTATTGACTCTGCAGACAGTTGATGACTTCTGCGCACTGTGCACTTCAGCATTAGCTGACCCCGCTCTGTCATTTTTACGTGGCTGAGTTGCTGTTTCCAGTTGCTTCCACTTTGTTATAATACCACTAACAGTTGACCGCAAAAATTTTTAGTAGCAAGGAAATTTCACGGAACACGTGAATCCAATGATTTGTGGGGGTGTCTCAATACTTTTGGTAATAGTGTATATTGCTGGCAGGCCACTTGGCAGAACACAAACTTTATATGCAATAAATATTCTTCGCCCTGAAGAAAATGTTTTTCAATAGATACTCCAAATCAATTCATAGTTTTCATGTATCTACTGTATATCATTCATGCTAGATGAAAAAAAAAAAATCTTCTGGAATCCCAGTTTATCAAGAGGTGCCTTTTTAGTATTCATTATCCATGAGATTAAAGGTGTCTGTAATAATGGTTTCAAGAATCTTTGTCCTATTTTGTGGTTTTTTTTTCCTTCTAAAGTCAAAATACATTACTTTGGCACCAATATACCAATTACACTTTTATTGTGTGTGTCCTATTACAGATTTCAAAGGGCAAACAGAATGAGAGGCTGATCAGACTTTTACTGCACTCAGGTGTTGATGTCAATGCTGTAGATAATGTAAGTTCTATGATAAAATACTGTCATCTAATGTTTACTCACTTTATTTTGTTACTATGTAATGAAAAGGGGGGTGGAGGGGGGTCAATAGACATGGTTATATAAGACATTAGAGACTACAAAGCCAACTCCGTATCTTTCTTCATCTTTAATTATCAGCAACCTCTTTACAGCTTCTTTCAGCAAAACTTTTTGAACATTTCTAATTACTGTCTATTTAACAGCTCCCACTGTATCAAGTCAGGTAAACGCAGCAATTTTTAGATTAAGGGAAAAGGTTCTTTCTTCAGCATTTTCCCTATAACTTACAAATATATAACACTGCCTCTGATAGACTATTTCAAGAAAAGTAATCTCTGCAAAGCATTAAAAATTAGAGTTCTCCTAAACTTTCACTGTTTAATTCCTCTACAGAAACACTTAAGTAATAACCTTCTTAACATGGTCCTTAGTGGGTGCTTACAGGAAAACCTGCAGCTATTGCTGACCTATTAAAAAAATTCTAGTTGCATGATGCTTGTCGGTTCTTTGTGCTGCACTGACACATATGCACCAAGGAAGGCATATTGAGGGTCCCTGTGCAGGAGCTGTAACACAGTAGACTCTGGTTCATAGAGAGGCTCCCATTTGGGCTGGCTGTGAATGGGTACAGATAAGTTGGTCTTTCAGTTCCCTACAGATGTTCAGCAGAAGGAAGGGATAAATACTTCCCACTATATGTTGCAATGAGGTGCACTTTGTAGAAGTTTCAGCATGCAGTTAGGCCTCCAGCCTGAAAGTCAGGAACACAAATAGTCCGATGTCTGTGCTTAAGTTCCAAAACATTACACGTGGATTTTTATGCTCCTTGATGGCTTTTTAAATCCACTTTATATTAAAGAGAATGCAACAGGGTGAGTGGGAATGCCCCATGACGCCCAAAATTACACAGCAGGCAGTTAGAGAGACAAGAACTATAGGAAATTTGCCCACTGGAGACACCAAGCGATCCAAGAAACCAGGCGATGATTTAGCCCACCAGACCCCACCTTTTGGTGGGCAAGTAGGCATAGTTTTCTTCTGTTTCAATAAATGTTATTTAAGTTAACAAATCATACATACTAAACAGAAACAATATAGGAACCTAGGAGAACTATGTCTAGTTCTCAATTAACCAAACTAGGTCATTTATTGTTAGCGGAGGATAGGCGTTGGTAAAGGGAAGAAATCTGTCAAGACTGCATATCACCATTAACACAAGTTGGGAGTGCATTTTAAAAATTTGTATACAATGATGGTATTCTTGTGGAAGATTTATATACTTTTTGTAAAGCGTCATGTTGTGTAGAAGCCTGAGATTCTTAGGCTGGCCATACACCTATCAATTTTTTTCCGTTCAACCTGCAGGCTGAACGAACAAAATAAACGTGATTCCTCCAACACAAACAGTGTGTCAATCGAGGAATCGCAGCGGTTTGCATTGTATTATGACAGGTGCCGCCGGCACAAGTCAGAATACCCAATCAGAGCGGACAGTTCATTGGCTGCCGGCTCTGATCGTACGAAGATTTTCCTGCCGGCTCTTTCGATCAGCTGATCAAATAATGCTGGCTGAAAGGGAGCCGACAGCCCCGAACACTGTGTGAATTTCATCCAGTACATTAAAAACCGGCCAAAATTCGGCAAGTGTATGGGCGCCTTTAGTAGGCCTTTATTTGTTCACCATTTAAATTCATTAAGATGGATACTGAAATAAATAGTATTTTGATCGCTTGTCATGTTCTTCAGGTCTTGGTCTTTCTGATCTTGCCAAGAGCCTATCATACTCTTCATCTGACACACTAGTCAAGGAAAAAGCCTCCAGCCTTTTGTATCATCTCACAAGTGCCTCAGCTGGCTAATAGTGATGAATTGGTAGCAGTGAGCTCATACGCTGACAACACATTAAGCAGCTGTATGTGGTTTACTTCCATTGTGCATTAGAGGGCTAATACCTGAATGCAATGTCCCCAAAGCAACAATTTCCAGCTCTTCTTAGATGCTGTTTTAAAAGGTTTAATTCCATCATCAAACCAAAGAATAAAACCTGAGTGTACGCTATATGAAATGTCTTTACACTGTTAAATACTGTACATCTTCATTCTCCATCTCTATGTATTCAATGGCCATATGCTTAATTTACAAAGCTAGAACACTAGGTTAAGGCTCTTTAATTTCGCAATGCGACTGATTTTATTGGAAATATTAAGTAATTACTGTTATCTTTTTCGAAAATGGGTATACATATCCTGGTGTGTTAGTTTTGTGATTTGAGCCCCATGATTTCTAAGTTACTACAATGTAGACAATATAAAGTTAACTAGCTATCTCTTTTATGTTTTCTATATTTTTTTTATAATTGGCTGTCCTCTTAAATAAAGCAGCAGCCTAACAAAATAGTTGCCAAAGCATGGCTTTGTCTTTCAAAATCTCTTTGATCTCTTTTCCTTAAGCCTTTTAAGAAGCAAAATGAAGAATCAGACAGAGTACTACTTGATAAAGAGAAAAACTAATTGAAATCGTTTGACCCACATGATTTATGAAGTCATAAATCATTGACTATGAAGTAGTAAAGCATACAATAATTGACTGCTTAGAACACAGTTTACAATATAGTACATTTTCTGGTTCCTGTAAGAACTGACTTACTATGCTGAACATTTGTATGCACTTCTCTTACTGTTAAACCACTATTTTTAGAATGTTAAATCTCTTGTTAATATTGCCATTTACCATGGAGATGTTCTATTAGATCTTTTTTCGTAGGTAAAACGATACAACAGTCCAAACTGTAGTCATTAAAAATAGAGCGCTGCCAAATTCTTTAACACTTGGACCTCTTTTACATGGCTGATCCAATCTGATCTGCCTGTCAGTTCTTCAGGTGAACCCAGTCAGATGCCCAATGCAAGTCTATGGGCAACTGTGTGTAAACAGACTGGTGTCTGTTTACACCTAGTTAGCCCGCCTCCAGCCAGGTCTGGTAAAAGAAATGGAACAGTGTTCCGTTTTGCCGGACCAGATTGTGCCGGTTCGGGGGTAATCTGATGTAAATGGAAACATGGCTGTTTACATCCAATTCCCCATAGACTGGCATGGGGTCCGGTAAATGTATTTTTTCCCTACATCACAAGACATTGGCTCCGTAATGCCCTGATCAGGAGAAAATCCATGCAGGGATCCTCTCCTGATCAGCCTGTGTGAAGGGGGCCTTAAACTGTAAAACCTGTCGCATTCGTCTCTGCCTTGGATGAGCTATCAAATTTATTATTTTTGCCAGTAAATTAAGTTTGGTCAAATGCTGTTTAACATTGGGGGACATTATGGCTGCAAAAAAAAGCTGCTAATGACTAGGCACTGTGCAGGTTAAACCATGCAACTTATATCAGGAACCCATCCAACCTTCCCAGGGCTTTCTGTTATTTGCTTCAGCTACCCAAGGTCAAGTTGTACTGCATCAGAACAGCAACTGGAAAACTTGTGGTGGTTTAAGATGGAGTGGGAAAGTTTTACCTGGTCAGGTTTTTAATGCTTTCTGTGCTTTGTAGATTCATCTTTTCTATTTGTCAGGGAGACTGTTGTCACCTGGAAAAGTCATGGGAAATTCAGATTTTCACAGGTGCCACCATAACAGGGGTTGAAAGGAAATCTACCAAAGGGGAAACTTGTGACAACTGTCTTAGGGGAAAAGGAAAATAAAAAAAACATGACAGCTTAAGTGTAATGGGTTATGTGCTTTAAAAAAATAAATTTTTCTCTCATGCAAGTAAGTGACAGCTGGTATACTATTGTACTGTATTAAGCCTTTCTCTTTTCTCTAGAGTGGAAACACTGCCCTCCACTATGCCTGCAAAATGAAGTCCCAGGCCATAATTCCAATATTGCTTGAAGCCAATGCTAATCTCTACATAAAAAATAAGGTAAGCATCCCTAAAGAGCTGGCTGCTTAAGCCTGTACTAGTACAGTGCCAGCGCTATATTTTAATTTCAGGGTAATTTTCAGGAGAAATTCATATGTAAGTAGCCATGGTGATTACAACATAAAGGCAGGATAGCCTTTATTCTGACTGCCCCCCACATGAACATGCGTCGTAAGATGATGAAACAGGGATGGATATATGGATATAGATATAGATATCTATATCTATAGATATATATATCTATAGATCTATAGATATATATATTTATAGATCTATATATACAGGGTTCAAAATTTACCCCTACCCTGCCCCAGCCTAACTCCTCCAGGTCATCGGTGTGACGCAGAGTACAAAGATCAGTAACAACGCACAGTACAGAAGTCAGTGGTGCAATGCAGAATACAGAGGCCAGCTGCGTGACACACAGTACACCAGTCAGCAATGTGACGCGCAGTGCCGAGGTCAGCAATGTGACGCGCAGTGCCGAGGTCAGGGTGTGACGCACAGTACAGAGGTCAGCGGTCAGTATGTAACGCAGTGCAGAGGTCACAAAAAAACTACAGGGACTAACCGTTGCTTTGACCTCTTCTCCTGGTGATGGTGGGGGAGCAGCGTTACTAAACAAAAGGGAAACTTCTCTCGCAAAGTTAAGTTTCCTCTTTGCCTTAAGTAAATCAACCCTTTTTTGTTTTGTAGGTAATATGAAAATTATTTTTTCCTTTACAACAATGCATTGCTTAGAAATGTAGACTTTTTTCATTTTATTTTATATTTTCTATTTTTACAGGAAGGTGAAAGCCCAGTCGACATTGCAGCGAAATTAAAATTTAAAAATATTTTGGCGTTAATGAAAAAGTCTTCATAGTTTTAATGAGCACTTGTCTGCCTTTTAGCTGGTAAGAAGAACAAAGATCATACTACCTACCTGTGGGATGCTAATACAGTCAGGCAATGGAAGACAGTGGATATTAAGTGCACTGGAATTCTAATTATATCAAGAGATACACAATGTGCATTTTTTATTTTTAGTTGACACATGGTTACTCTAATTTATTAAGTAATGTTATTTTTGTTGCTATGATGAAGTATGACTAAAATGTATGTCATTAAACCTCTTCCTTATGTGTGCCAGGAATGGAGCCATTCTTGCCTTGGGTTGGGGCTTTCTATTTGGCATGAAATAATCAGAAGGCCCATGTTTACATTTACACTATTAGTTACATAACTCTTGTTACATTCTGTGCTTTTTCTTGACTTTTCACAAAGTGCACCATAGCCGTATAAAACTTCTTACATTCAGAGGCCTGTCATTGTTGATTATATAATGCTGCTATTCCAGAGCATGCTCTCTTTTCGTACTCATGCATACCTTATATCTCAAGTTGGCTGATTTACTTTGTAGATTAGGATATCACATGCTTGGGATATATACTATATGTTTAGAGACCAGTTTAAAGTAAACCTATACTGAAAGCTGCTTTCCCTTACTAAAAAGCTAGTTGCCTGGCTGGATTTGGTCTCAGTACTTTGAGTCATTGACCCAGAACAAACACGCAGAGAGAAAAGTCTGTATAGCTAATCTCCATACATGTTCTAGTGACTTAAAAACTTTGAAGATACTGGATCTGCATGGCAGCTGGGCACTTTCAGGAGCAGGTTGGTCATTATAGCCTGTATGTTTCCTTAGAAAAAGTTGATTTTAATGCATGTTTGGAATGCCGGCTAAGTATAACAAGCCTGTGGAGGCTTTTTGAAGGCCAAAGCTTAGAGGCCCAAGAGAGAAGACACAACAGACTTACACCAACTGGTACCTTCTAGTATGATGCAACATCACCACATATGGAACAATGATGTCACCATACCGTAGTATAACTAAATTCCAACATATAACTGAACAATTGTTCATCTCTCTAGGAGGTAGGAATAACAGTTCATACTTTCCCCAGTATGCATTAAGTGGCAACTTGTATAGTGATAAAAAGTCAGGGCTTAGTGAAATGAGGATGGGGCTTCATAGCAGTAAGAATACAGCACATTAACTACCTTTTGCCCAACATTTTATTTGTGCCAATGGGTCTATCTTTACTATGGCAGCAGAGGGCTGTCACAGTGGAACATTGTACAGTGGCATTAACATAGATAAAAAGGCCTAGGATAGCTCAGGCATACATACGAGTCTTCAGGAGATTCCTGTATTGAGAGTTTGGTTCTGATCAGGAGAGCCAGGAAGACTAGAAACATTCATACATATGGCTGGCTGTGCTCGAATTACTTCTTGAAGGACCTCCAAATGTATATGTTCAGTGGCTTAGCAAGCTTGTGTGGCCTTAATAAGGAAATGCAAGGATTGGTAATGATATGAAGAGTAGAGTAATGCATAACCAATCAGAATCAGTCAGAAAAACTGAAAGATTACTCTTCCATTCCTATGATCAACTGCATTATTACATTGATTTTTGTTTAACTACATGAGCTTCACAGTAAGTTTAGTAGTACAAGTGCCATGCAGGCCATCTGATTATTTAAAATGTATCCAAAATGGGCATGGTTGTGTTCATGGGAACCAGTCAAATTCCTGCTCCATGCGTTCTGATTAATACCTGCTTTTGTACATGAAACCGCAACAAGCCCTGTATAGGTGTAAATATGTGTTTTTAAACTTTTGAAGTCCTATTTATACTTCCACAGCTTCATTTACTTTACATTTTGTATCAGTGAATTGTATGATTTATAAAGTGCCATTTTAAGTTTACAACATTTTTGTGTAAAGTTAATAAATATTTTTGGAAAAGAAGCAAATTCTGGTGTATTTTATAGTTTTCTCATTTTGAATTCTGAACTAAATAATGATTACAATATATTTGTTAACTGTGCTTTGATCATATGGCTGTCATGCCGACTTTCCCCAGTAAATGTTCAGGCTGCATTGAGTCCTTTCTCAATACCTATGTGTATATTACTCAGGGCATCCCCAGTAATCTGATTGGGTTGCATGGTGGGGCAGGTGTGCCTTTCTAGCCAGAATGTCCCAGGTTGTTAAGAGCTCTTGGCAACCTGTGGTTCTCTGTCCAGTGTCCCACCCAGCTCACTGATGTCACTGGTTGCAAGGAGCTGAGTGGGGCACCCTGGCTGGCATCCTACCCAGCTCCTGGGAACCAGTGACATCAGTGAGCTGAGCGGGATGCCAGACAGAGGTACCATGCACCCCGTGCCACCCCCCTGATAACGTGCGCTGCCAATCTCCCCCAAAATCAAGAAATAATAGGCAACAAACAATCTAAGAATAATAAACTCCTAGCAGGAAAGCAATCCATTCATCCTTGTCAAACCATCATGAATATTTTCCCTTGCACATGAGAGGTATACAATCTGCCTTCTCCACTTCATTGCAAATAAAGAGAAATATGCAGTACATATCTGCAATACATACACATTTTCCCGTGTTTATACTTTTAAAGACCCTGCAAGTCCAAAAAAATACCAGTTGATCTGCCAGAAATGCATTTGCCTCCTAATTTTCTATTGTAGTCTGGCAACACGCAGCTTTTTTTGTGGAATGAGTGGTGTCAGCCGTATCCAGTCTTTTCTTGCTAAACTACTCAATACAGCCCACTGTCTTTATTTCCAAAGCATAGGCAATAAATGACTTGTAGTCCCAAGATTAGCATCAGAAGGACTACAGTGAAGACGGCAAAAGACACAGGACAGCTCTGAAGCTTTAGTTTGCATTTATAAATTAGATAAAACAACATGATTTCAGAAGTATATTTAACACACCAAAATGGAGACAAAGGGAAATTCTTTGGTAGGGCTTACAAGTACTTCCTACAACATGAATACTGCACATCTACTGCACTACCAACCATTACTACTTGGGAAATGTTCTTCGACAACAGCTACATGGTGACATTGTGGAGATTATATAAACTTGTTCATCAGTTGGAGGATTTCATTGTACATTCGATATGGAGCATCCAGACCCCAGATGAAGTCTAGATGTTGCCACTCTGGAATCTCCTTGTGATAGATCAGGTTGTTTATTTCAGACAGTAATAAGGAGACATCCTTCCAATCGGCCACCCAGTCATTGCCCCCACTCCACACTGCTGTGCGAACGTTCATGCCTTTTACTCTGTACAAAGGAGGGGTGGTCTAAGCAAAAATGCAGAAATGTCACGAAAAGAAAAGCATACAGCAATTAAAAGCTTTCATGAGCCATCTAAAGATATAGAAATACAATGTGTCTAAGGTGTCCTAATGCTCTGGAGAGAGATGGGGCTACAGTACTCTGTTCCACCTGTAACATACCTTTCTCCATTTTCAGCAATGCTGTGCAGTTTTCTCAATGTACTCTATGTGCAACAGAGTAGCAGAAGACCACACTGTACAGTATGAATTGGACAAATGTGTAATTGCAGATACAACAGTTACCATATGGACCTAATCTTTAAAAGAGAACTATGGGGCAAGTGTTTTTCCCTAATAGTTCTCTTTAGGGTCACGAGAGGACATATGCTAGCGTCCTCCCGTGACCCAAAGCTCAGTATATCATGGGCTATTGCCTGCGATATACTGTGAGCGCCACAGCTGGGACGGATCCCGACATTACTGTCGAGATCCACCCAGCTGCGTGAGTGACAGCTGGCTCTGCATATCTAGAGGGGGGGATCGTAAGGGGGGGGGGGATCCCTGCGTGGTGCCGTGCCTGACAGTCACCGCTCACTGCATGGATACAATCGGGAAGTGAGCAGATCGATGCATGTTTCTGCTCCCTTCTGGATCGATAGAGCCAACATGTCGGCTCTAACTATAAGGATGAGTGGAAATCACTCACGTCATAGTTCTCCTTTAATGAGAAACTAGGACAAGAGGGAAAAATAGTATCTGTATTAAATAAAAAGATCCCAATTCTCACTTATGTAACATACCTCCCAACCTTCTGAGATGAGAAAGAGAGACACCTTCCAGCACAATGTATTTAGGCAATGGACACACCCTGCCACACCCCCTGTTATGTGGTCCATTAAGAATGTATATGCCAAAAATTATTGGGTAAAGGCAGAATTTTCTTTTTTTCACCATTACTTTTCCTTTTATACTGTGGTTGTTTTTTTTTTAAGCAAACAAGATAATTAAGAGACAAGATAAAGGTTTCAGGTGCAGAGTAACACTTAGTAATGACATTTTTATAGATATCTGTACATCAGACCAAAAAGAGGGATAACTGAGGAGGCAAGAGGGACAGTTGGGAGGTATGATGTAACAGAGAAGCCATGCTTCCAATTTATTGTACTGTAGATATTTTAAGAACACCAAAGACTTTATAATATTACTAGCTAAATTTCCAGGACAAGATATGCAACACATTTGCCCTATAAGACCTTAGAATTGCCAACCAAAATGTCCAGCTTTGTCTAGTTTGGGGCAATGCCATCCTTCCTTTGTGAGGACAGGCGAGCAGTGTCTTGCCTGACAGCTGATACATTTGGTTCTAGATAGGGCTTGTTCACACAAGTGCAAAGCAGTTACAGAATGCATCAAAAATGCATCCAATGTATTCCAATGGTATTTTGGGCTCTAGTTCACACCACAGCGTTCAGTTCCAGAGCATGTGGAACACATCAAAAACGCATGCAAACGCCCTGGAACGCACTGAATGCCCATTTTAGGCTAAAAAAAAAGTTTTTTTTTTAATGGACCAGAACGCATCTAAAATATGTAAAAAAGCACTGCACTGCATGTGCAGAAACTCATGCAGATCTGGTCTGGATTTGGTGTGAACAAGCCCTAAGTGTAAGGAAACGATACTGCAGAGTAAAGGAAATGCACAGGCTTCTTGTGTTTAATTGTTTCATAATCTCGAGATGGAAAAATAAATACGCAGATTGATCATTCAGTAGAAAACATCTGAAAAATTCCAGCTGTACAGATAATTTTTTCAAAAGAATATGCCTATGAAGATTCTTAGCAGGAGTGATCTTTTCCTGATGATTCTAAGGCTAACCAAACATATTACAATATGATTGCGCAATCTCATAGAGAAATATGTATGACGAGGGCCTGGCTGACTGCATAGAGACTGAATAAATTGTTTAGGTAGGTCTTTATATGAGATTAGTTTTGGTAAATCTAAAGGAGATTGTTTAATCTCAGTACAATCACATTGTAACATGTATGACCAGCCTTACACAAATGTACAGCCAAAAATCATCAATTTCTTCAGACAATTGTTTTATGTCTATGGGTGCTTTATATCTTGTAAAAAACAAGCTCGCTTTTCTCTATTGTCTCTACATTATTACCTGGTTGTAATGTTTTTTATTTCCTTCTTGACCCCAGTCGTAAGCCTGCAGCTGGCCAGAATGCAGAGCCTAAGAAGAAAAATGTCGGAATGCTGATTGGTTGCCACTCGATACTGCACTCTGCACATTACCCTTTACCATAAATAGGCCTAACCATATTGCAGCATCCAAATGAAATGCATCCAATATAACGTACAATGAAAGCTTCTTGGGAAATGCATTGTTGGAATCTTGAATTAGCATTATTTTGATTATTTCTGACTATATATATGTCCCACTATACCTGTGACCAGTGACGCATATTTTGCACAGATGTTCCAGCAGGACAGTGAGAAATATACACAGGCACCCGACTCTGCAAATCAAAAACAAGTAATACATTTTAAAAATGCCACTTCTAGGAAGAGATTCAATATAACTAAAAATAAGGATGATTTTCAAATGAACAACTCAAATTACTAAATGTAAACAATTAACATTTATTGTTAAAGCTCATAATCTCGCACATTCCCTCAAGTCACCCGGGACTCATGCAAAACAAAATAACTTTGTAAGAAAACTCCCACTCCCTTGTTTTATTACATGTTTATTGTGAGCACCACTTCCACTATCCACGATGCCTGACATTCCACATCACTGTGCACTGTACTAACATTATATTCCCTTCATGGAGAGGAGATTTATTTTGACTTATGTTAGATCTACTCAGCTATCACATGATGGGGGAAAGCAGATAGACAAAAGGCCAAACTCATCAGTTCTGGTGTGTGTACTACATAAAAAGTAGGTTTCTGCTACAGAAAGGATTAAGAGTTTTCTAATATTACCGTAGTATGTTACAGATGGTAAACTGATGGAGATTTAACATCTGTTGGTATGCACACTGTAGAATTAGTTTTCCTCATTAAAGGTTACGTAAACATATTATTTTCCATATATTTTGCTATTTATTATGATCAGGATTTTCTTAGCCAATATTGTGTTATATAAAATCTATAAATATTGCGCAAGAAAAGAATGTAGTCTTTCATCCAGCCAGCAAGTGGAGCTCTAGGTTCTTTTATTGCTATTCCGGGAAAGAAAGATCAAAGTGAGTGAAATGTCACATGAAACTGGATGAGTCAGAACAAAACAAGCTATCAAGATAAATCTATCTATCTATCAATCAGACAGGCACTGACAGTGTGGGCTCCAGTGTTTATAGGTAATATAAAGAAAACCATTTTTCTTTTCTTTCTTCAGAGTCGTATTAACTTCTGTTGTGGAGCCTTAAGCATAGTTTACAGCTGGCAATACCAGTTTAGCCTATCCCCCTTACAATATATATCATTAAAAATATCAAAAGGAGTGTAAGCACTTATAGAAATTATAATTTCCCTTTAGAAAGACCATTCAATGAAATCATGCAATTCATTTTTTTTATTGTCATAGCATGGGGAATGTCATCATGCAAGTGGAATCCCAAACATGTTCTCTGGCCCTACCTTCCCAGTTAGCCAACGTCTAAAGTTGTTTTAACCATGCCCTGGCAAGATTCACCCCCTTAGTCCGGTCCCTTTGTGTAGGGCGAGCGCACCAAACAATGATGAAGCATGGTTAAGCATACCTTGCCTGGGACCACTTGGAAGAGATGGTCTGGCGCACAGTTCACTTGGGGTTCCATAAGCTTCACTTCAGTGTGCTCAAAAACTGAAATGTCACAGAGCACAGAACAAGGGGTCACTGTGGTCTAGCTGGCAGAGAGCACCTATGAGTGCCTAGGAATGCTTCCTTTACAGTACAGTATGATTGCAGACCAGAGGGGGATTGGGGAGGGGAGTTTATTCATACTTGGACACGATTTGGTGGCCAGTGTGAGTACACTCTTGGCGGATGCAAATATCCTGACATTTGATGGCAGCTTCATGAAAAGATCTTTTTCAAATACTAGACAGATTAGTTACACATACCATATTGATGTTCCACTTATTAAATCCACACAGGATGAACAAAGCATTGCCACATATTTCCTCGAGCACTGCATGACTGCAGAATTTATTGGCCAGTCGCTTCATAATGCTTGTTGATGGCAGAAATTCTTTGTGACCAAAAATTTCCTGTAACCATAAGAAACTGAAAAACTAATGTTCACAACTTAACTCATTTATATTACAGGGAAAGTTATATTTGTAAAGAAGCAGGAGGGCAATCAACTATAAGCCTGCAATGCACAGGTTCCTTCCCATAAATTAGGTTTTAGTATTACAACAGAACTCTCTCCAGGTTCTCCAGAGGATTGAACACTAGGCTAAAGGGGATTTAACCCTTTGAATGCTGTGATGTGTTTTTAAAGGAAATCTGTACCAAGAGACAAGTGACATTGACAATTATTAGGGCTGTGCAAATTAACGATTAATTTCTCTATTAATCGTTAATCTTTTTGATCGATTAAATTTTTTTTGATTGATTAAAAATTTTTTGATCGATGACATTTTTTTTGATCGCTAATGAAAATACTCACCTCTCCGCCGACTTCCGGGAGTCCCGTCGGAGATCCGGTGACGTCACGGAGATCGACGTCACTGCACTCCTCCCCCCTTCCCCGAGTGGCTCTGTCGGCTAACGAGGGGGATGAGTCCGGTGACGTCGATGTCCCCAAGTGGCTCCGTCGGCTAACGAAGGGAAGGGGGAGGAGTCCGGTGACGTCGATGTCCGTGACGTCACCGAACTACCCCTCTTCGTTAGCCGACGGAGCCACTTGGGCCGGTGAGTTAGCCCAAGAAACTTTCTGCACGAGCGCCAGCCAAGGCATTGGCCTATACACATACAGCACAGCAATGAAGTAATAAAATTAACACTAATCCAGCACGTTATTATTCTGAGTTGCCCCACTCAAGCGGCAGCCATATTGAGTGGGGCACGTGAGATTATTAACATGCTGGATTAGTGTGATCCTAGTTCATTTTATTACTTCATTGCTGTGCTGTATGTGTATAGGCCAATGTAGTTGGATCTGTATGTGCGTTATAATTAATCGAAATTAATCGATTAAAAAAAATTTGATTAATCGAACACGAAATTTTTTATCAGTAACAGGCCTAACAATTATTAAATGTCTAGCTACCTCTAGCTTAAATTCTTTGCCATCATTATTGACTCATTGACCTGGAGCATGGATGGAGCAAGTGAATTTAGAACCCCTGATCTGAACATTAGTTTTGGGATTGTGACTCAAGTGTTAAAGCTATTGGACTTGCACTATATGTTTCTTAAGGTGAGCTGATCATCAACTATTAGCAACATACCCTGTTCCCTGAATGACACAGCAGGCAACTTAGACCAAGTGTTAAACTGGTGGAACTGTGGCCCCATGCACCTTACTGCTTGTACAGAGAGTTATCATAATCACAAAGAAGCATCCCTTCTTTGTGATCATACTGTTAATATGGGTGAGAATCAACCCTTCCAGCTATGTCAAAATTAACATTTTGGGTTTTACAACATACATCAATAGTGCTTAAAACTTAAATTAGTAGATTAAAATTAGAGAATGGAAGATGTACAGGTCTATTCACTAAGGTTTGGTTCACACCTGGGCTGAACATGTGAAAACCAATAATTGCCTATGGGCATGGTTCCCACCTGGGCGCTTTACAGCGCGTAGGAACGCGCTGAAAAACGCCCTACGCCCAAAGAAGTACAGGAACTAGCCCTCGGAAACGCGCGTTTGTTGCGCTTTTGTTTAGCGCAAATCGCGGTAAAAACATGCGGCACGAAACGCGCAATAAACGCACATATTCCGTACCCCCAGGTGTGAACCCAGCCTAAAGGGTGAAGAGCTTGGAGAAGGCTGGAGAAGCGAACAATCGAGGACAACATAGCTGAAGTGGAAAGTGAGCTGAATTGGAGAATTTTTCCAAATCAGCTATTTTGTCATAGATTGTTCACTTCTCCTGCCTTCTCCAAACTCTTCACGATTTTGTGAATAGACCTGTTAATCTGACTGGTATCATTAACGTCCTCCGGGCCGGCCGTAGGAAAAAAACGGCCGGCCGGGAGCTCTCTAGATCTGAGCGGGCGTCTTTAGACGTCCGCTCAGACACGCCCACTCGCGTGCGCCGCTCGGCGCGCGCGAGCGGGAAAAGGCCGATATTTAAAAACAGGCAGCGATGCCTGTTACCATACATGCGATCCGCCGGCTGTATGTGATAGCAATAAAGTTTAGTGAAAAAAAAAATTACGTGCCCCCCAAAAAAATTTAAAGTTACACATAAAAAAGAATTTTTAAAAAATGATAAAGTCCCCACCCATACGTACACGTAAGCAAACATGCGTCGGGGGCGCATACGTGCAAAAAAGACGATTGCGCCCATTACGCCACACATTTTACATATCGCCGCGAACGTCGGAGTGAAAGCAATAAGTCTAGGGCCATCAATCACTGATAACACTAAACTGATGAGCGGTTAAAAGTTTTTAAAGTGTCGCCTATGGCCAATTTTGGGTATGGTAGTTTTCTGCGATTTCCCGGGTGCGCGCAATTTTAAAGCTTGACATGTTTGGTGTCTATTTACCCGACGGATGTTTCCTAACATAATGTAAAAAAAAAATTCTGTAATTTTTCCTAATTATAGTAAAAAATAAAAACCGTAGTGGTGTTAAATACCACAAAAATAAAGCTCTATGTGTCCCCAAAAAATTGTATAAAATTAATTTCAGTACAGTGTTGCATGACGGAATAAACGTCAGTCAAAGTACAGCAGCGCTGAATACTGAAAAATGGCCTGGCCAAGAAGGGGGTCTAAACACCTGGTCTTGAAGTGGTTAAACCAACATAGACTATTGTGTTTTCAGGCACTTCAAAAAATAAGGCCCACTGTCCTTTATCTTTAATAGCATACCTCAATAAGACAGTCTGGCAGAAATTTGGAAGCTGCAATTGGACCAATGGAGTGTTGAAGAGTAACAACTGGACCTAGAGCAAAAAATAGTTTGATTTTTTTGGCCATCTGGGGCATAGTAGAGAATGCTATAAATCCTAGAGAGACAAGAAAAAACAACGTTAAGCAAACATATTCAAAGGCACACAAGTCAATGTTTGACCTACAACCGGTACACAGAATTACATTTTTAATCACCAGCCAGGTCTGGCTGAACTGTACAGTGACTGACCGGCTTCTTATCAAGTTAATTCATTTTGCTAATCCCCCCACACATAACATCTCTACTTAAGAAACTTTGACATGTTAGTTTCACCTTTTCGAGTGCAGAGGAATAGAACCCAGACAGCCTAATCCATGAAATAAAAAAAGTTCTAAACCTTTAAGCACATGAGCATACAATGACAATCAAATACAAGACCCTAAGCAAGGCTGTTAAGAATGGTATGCTCCCTGAAGGGACCACGGGTTTTATGTGCCAAATTCAATCAAGCTTTGTAGTCTCATAAATTACATGCCGTTTTAGACCAGCTACCCCTACAGTGCATAAACAGAGGGTACCTCATATCTGTATATGTAGTACAGCCAAATATAGAGGCAGCTGAATTTATATGAAGCTCTCAACTCCAACCCCTTCCTCCTTCTGATCATCACTATGTGATAGGAGACGTCCCATCATATTCAAGAAGAAACACGGAGGCTAAAGGGATAGTATGAGGACAGGCTCAGCAAAGAGGAAAATATAGATATACACCAGCTCCCTTTGTCTCTAGTGTTCTGACATACCATTTTCACTGAAGGTAACCTCTACTTATGAATTATTTCCCCATATGCTCAGCACAAATAGGCCAGATTTATTTAAATATGATAAAGGTCAATGTACAACGTATAGTAATCCAGGGCAACCAATCAGAAATCTCACTGGTGTGACTAGTGAGTAAACTGAAATCTGTCTGGTCATTGTGGCTTAATGCACTCTGTACAATAACATGGATGTCTACCTATTCTTATTAAACAAGGCCATCATAGGAGAGATGACTGGAAACCAAGATGAATTATCACTATTCATAAAAAATAACCTCAACATGTAACGGTAACTTACACTCATGAGCCACAACTCACCTAAAGTGGTTCCTTGAGAATGACCAATGTAAAATATTTGTTTTTGATGTGTTGTTTTTAAAATGAATTCAATAACAGCGGGAATATCTTTCTTCGCCATTTCATCATAGCTGGGGAAAAAGAAAGGTGAATAGAGCTTGCACCAGTCTAATTTATTTTACATTTGAATGACTCTCTATGGCTATGATAAGGTATCTAACTCACAGTGCACTATAATGTAATAGGCTCATGCAATAAAACAGTGCCAGGACCAAAGGGCAGTATCTAGAGCAACCAATCAGATTTCACCTTGCACTGGTGTGGCTGCAGGGAAATATGATAAGTTGCTCTGGGTTACTGTACTCGTCTATTAGCACTTTGCTCCTTGCACTTTCTATTGAATAAGCTTCTCTATTTAATGGTTATGGGATGAAGAGCTGATTCTTTGTGCATAAGGAGCAGACATTGTGAAAGCAGCTATGGTTGCAGTAGTAAGCTGGGAACACACTGATGAAGGGGCAGCATCAAGCTTATTCAATATAAATCGCAAAGAACAAAAACTCTAGGTGCAAAGTACAGTTGCTCTAGTATCCAATTAGATTTAATTTTGTACCAGTTTGGCTTTAGTAAAGTGGATTTTGATTGGTTCCTGTGTGAATTCTAGTTAGCTTCTGCATTCTGCACTTATGACTTGGCTCCTTACGCTGTTATATTGAATAAGCTTATGTAAATCTCCCAAATTATAATAAAGAATACTAGTAATAGTAAGGTAAATTATAGCATGTTACACACCTGAAAGCCCAGAATTCTCTATCTTTAGGTGACAGGCTCTTGTGTTTCCGGGACCAGGTGTTTCCCCGGCTATTTCCCATCCAGACATCATAGCCGGCATCAGCCAGGATAAACCCGAGACTATTGTACTCAAAGTTAGAGACCCAGACACTAGCATCTGCAAGCAGGCCATGTTGTAAGAATACTACAGGTTTACGACCTAGGAGATCAATATATGTTAATGTGAAAATCAGGTAACTATGAAAATATTGGTTGTCACAGCTCAAGTTATCGAATATCTATTTTAGGAAAGCAGTCTGGGAACTTGCCATAAGCAGGCCCATAACAGATAAAAGGAAGCATTCAACTACATACTCATCTGCCCTTCTGGAACAGCCTTTCCCTTTCCCCTCTGCTGACACATACAAGTGAAATCATCCCACACCCAAATGTTCATATTTTCTCATCAAAACATTGAATTCCTATACATAAACATCACATTGGTATGGAATTATTTTTGTGCCTTTATTGTAAGCATTTGGTGACTATGTATAAGGATTATAAGTGTTGGAGCCCCTTCACATGGGCTTTCTGATCAGGTCCGCCGGTCACTTTTTCAGGTGGACCTTATCAGAAACCCAATGTTAATCTACGGGCAGTCAGATCTAAACGGACGGGCGTCCATTGATGTCTGGTTACCCCTGACTCAGGCCAGGTCTGGAAAAACTGATCAGAGTTCCGTTTTACTGGACCTGATCATGGAGGATTGGGGGTAATCTGATGTAAATGGACGCAAGTCTGTTTAAATCTGATTGCCCATAGACCAACAAGGATCCGGTAATTTAAGTTTTTACCTTCGTGACTCTGTAGCGTTAGAATGTATCACCTGCACTCTATACAGCGTATATGGACCTTAAAGTTCATGCTGTGCTCGTAGAGATGCCATGATTGGCGGCAAGCGATCCCACGTTCAAAGGTTGTTAAATCGCGTTGTTTACCCATATCTTCAGAAAAAAATCACTTCTACTGTCGTGGTAAACAACATGCTTCCCTATTTATAATGGTCTGGCCCTCTAGCAACTTCAGCGCAAAATTATAGCTAATTATAGCTAATTTGCCTACAAGCGTCAGGTGGTCATAATAATCTGGCCACTGGTGTATATTGGCAAACTCATTTTCTGAACCATTATTTATTTGGTGCAGATTGTGAGACTTCTGGTGTGAAAAGTCTAACTTGGGATTTCTTTTACAAGTGGTGAACTAGTGGAACCTTTCATTTCAAACCCTTCAAACTGAACTATTATTTGGCGCCTCCACAGAAGCAGGTTTCTCTGCCTTAAATATTCCATGCACTGGCATTGGTTTATCTGGCCCAGTGCGTTTCCTTATACAGACTTCTGGAGCAAGTTTTTGATATAAAGACAATATGTACATAATGACAATGACAAGATTTTCCTTGCAATTCAAGCAATCCAGTATTGTTGGCTCATTTGCTGTGTTCATAGTTTGAACGCCGGCTGAAAAGCCTCTTAGCTATTAAGAGAACATGACCAACACAAATGTTATTTATAAAGTAAACATTTTAACAAGGACACATTGGTAAGTATGTTGGCAGGAAAACAAGTATGGAGCTACTAGCATTACAGCTAAAACTCCAGGGTAAGCAAGTATTGTCTAAATTCATGAGTCATGTGTATTCTTCCTTGAACTTTGATGTGCTTTGTGTATAATAATAATGTGTATTATGTGCAGTAATCTAGTGAGAAAGTTTGCCTCCTGTAATAAGGACCAGTCACTGCTGCTCCCTCTCTCCTTGTGCAGGGTGACTGGTCTGGTCTCCGCCCCCTCCTGTAGTGTTCTGCAGGCAACCTGTAGTGGCTGGGGCCTGCTGGATACCAAACACCTCTCTGCACAGGTTATGTGCAGCACAGTGATAATGTCAGTTTTATAAGGCAATATCTGGGTATGGGAAGGTATTCGGCACACACAAAGTTAATTTATATCCTTTGCGGCTATTGGGGAATATGTTTAAATGGAAACCTTTGTGCCCAGAGTGGAGGATGCCTGTTATGATTAAAATATAGTCTGCTATTATTTGGCTGTCATGATGTTCCTCCGGCATGAATGCTTTGCTTTCACTCTGGGCAGAATGAGTATGCAGCAAGTAAAGGCAGAACTTCTGGTTCAAGTAGTTGTTTTGGGTTAGTGACAGTATCACTAACCCAAGTATCAATGTCAGAGAAAGTATCAATGTCAGAGGACATGACGGCCAGGAAAAATGATTTTCAGTAGGTGGTCAGCAATGGCAGCCCCTGTACTTCTTTGATTACAGGTTTATTTTAATGCAAAATCAATAAGAAACCAAACACAAAGTGAGCCCCCATAAAATAGAGACATTGCCCATCACAGTTAAAGACAAAGAAAAAGCTTATTTTTCTGCAACGTACCCCAAAGAAACTCAGCTACTCCTCTAGATGTCACTTTTCTTTAGTGATAAGTGACACCCAGTGTGGGTGTTGCTTATGGGCTGAACAAAGAAAATATAACAGACTCCTCCATCCATGCTTACAAGCATGGATGAAGGAATCTCCTAGTGTTTTCACTGTATGCTGATAGCGGCTGGCGGCCAAAACGGTGCTTGCAGCTGATTGGCTTGAAGATTCCTTCAGTCAAAGATGATCCAATCAGCTCTTTGGACCTTATGATTAAGGGATCCCGGGCCAGAAGTGTGATGGCAGCGGCATATAGTGTGAGAATTTAGGCTGGTTCATCAAGAACTGTCTGAAATTCACATAGTAAATGGCTTAACAGTGTTTAACTTATGTATACCAGCTTAACAGTGTTTGGGTAAAGCAACCCCCCCCCAATCGTTAGGCCACAGTAAAGTGACATAACAGAGGGAGTGATATCACTGCTCCCCCTAGTGTCTGCCATAAGCCAACAATGCGGAATCTGGTGCCAGATGTGATGGAGGAAGAAAAGCATTATTGGGTCATGGGAGCCCTTTATACAGATACTGTCACTTTGTCCTGAATGGAGTGACATTGTCTTTTTAAACTGATTTAAGGATCTTATTGTTCAGTTTCGGGTAAATTAATTTTACATTTCTGTGTAAAAACTAAGAGCGATCTTCCGAAGATTCCATGCATTTTATCTGATTGACTTGTAATATATCCATTTTCACCTAATTGTTTTTTTTTTTGGGTCTTACTGGATTAAAGAGAATAAAGATTAAGAGCTCTTAGAGTAAAAGGTATGCGTTCAAGTGTCCTTACACTGAGCAGCATTTCTCCAGAGAGTCTTTCACAATAGATGAAGTGGGTGTTGAGGAGGAAGAAACGGATGAAGTGAGAGTGGAATGACTCATAAGATTGCAGCACAATACTCAGCCAGACATGCAGGCCATTCAGCCTTCCAAATTAGCTGCGGCTCCAGTTCACCATTCCACACAGGAGGATCTCACCCAGTCATTGTACATGTTCTCTATAGCCCCAACATTATTTCCCAAGATATACTGATCTACTGCAAGGACACTAAATACACCCTACAAGTTGTCTGCTATAAAAGACATCTATTCATTAAGAATGGTGACAAAGTGACAGCAGAGACTTGTCAGTGCAGCTGACTTCCTGTTCAGTAACTCCGGAGGAATAATGGTGAGGAAAGAACCGCAAGAGAACAGGAGTTCAGGTGCAGAGTACAAATGTAATTCTCTACCAGGAAATCATCAGTAGTGTCATTCTCCACCAGGAAATAATCGGTAGTGTCATTCTCTACCAGGAAATAATCAGTAGTGTCATTCTCTACCATGAAATAATCGGTAGTGTCATTCTCTACCAGGAAATAATCGGTAGTGTCATTCTCTACCAGGAAATAATCAGTAGTGTCATTCTCTACCAGGAAATAATCAGTAGTGACATTCTCTACCAGGAAATAATCGGTAGTGTCCTTCTCTACCAGGAAATAATCAGTAATGTCATTCTCCACCAGGAAATAATCGGTAGTGTCATTCTCTACCATGAAATAATCGGTAGTGTCATTCTCTAGCAGGAAATAATCGGTAGTGTCATTCTCTACCAGGTTTTTATTTTTGGTGAAACACAGAACATGTGACATCGCCCTCAGGGAGTGAACGTACCTGTATGCTTTACCTTGATTCCATGTGGAATTCTGTTTACGGTCAGAATATATCCATCATCAGTGACCACGTCATATTCTTCACTGGGGTATCCTCTGTATCTGATCAGCTCACTCTACAACATGGTACACAAGTCAATATTTGCCATTATTATTGCCAACCTGCAGCAGATTTTGTCACTTATGGTTTGGGATTAAAACCAGGGGTTGTCACATGAAGATGTATCCTATTTGGACCAATGCACCAAAAAATGATAGGCAGCTGACCACCAATGATCATGGGATACTTCTTTTTTTTTTGGGGGGGAGGGGGGTTAAGTGCTACTTTTAGAGCATGCCTTAATTTACTTTTGTAACCACCTTGATACCAACGTGTTTTTTGAATTTTCAATATATTGTGGCAAAAAATAAGATCACCTTAGGGTGTCTAACTTCCAAAAAGGGGTCTTTTTTTTTGGGGGGGGGTGGGGTGTTATTGACCTGCCATTTTTTATTTGATGTTTTATATGGTAAAAAAATCCAGTGGTTGCTAAATACCGCCAAAACAATGCTCTGTCTAACAGAAATGTGTAAAATGTATTTGTGTACAGTGTTGTGTGACCGAGCAATTGTTACTCAAACTATCACAGCACTGAAAACTAAAAAAGTGGCCTGGACGGAAAGAGGGTGTAACATTCTGGTCCTGAAGTGGATAAAAGACTGCAGTGATAGTACTTTGTAAATTACAAGAACAATGCAAAATTAGTAACATACAAGACATACTTGGCACCTAGTTACTATGGCCATTGCAGACATAGACAAATTTCCACAGTTACACCTCCTTTGTTAATACAGAAACCTCAGTGCTCCATTATGGCTAGATGCAACAGAACAAAAAACCATAAGCGCACAACTGATACTTGGTCACTGGAAAAATCCCGGGCTGTGAATTATGGTGTGCAGGCTCTCACTGACAGGGAGAGGACCCTGCAAATTCGAATGGTAAACAGAAACAAACAAAAAAAGAGCGCTACTACCTGATATTGAATGGCATCTATTCATGAGAGAAAGACCAAATATGTGTAACTTACAGTTGGAAGTCCGCAAATGTGTTGAACCAATGACCGGTATACAGAGGAAGTCCAAAGCCGAACACTGCGTTATAGGAGTGTGTTCATTTTAGGCATATGGAGGTTCCGAACTAGTATATGCCACTAGCATGCGAATCTTCTAAAAAATAGTTCATACCAAAATCAACATTAGTGTTACAATTAATATTAAAATTTAATTCAAATTTAATTCAAAACAACTGCCTATTTGCGCATGGGCGAACGCATCTGTGTGTGTGTATCCGGTATATGAATGCACTCTTATAAGAAGCACTGGGAATGCAACAGACAGATAGAATAATTAAGTGCCGTGGTATATGACATATGAAAAGGGTGACGCTACACAATTTATAATATAGTGTGAATCTCTATTTCCTCGTTAAGGCCAACTGGTGAAAGGGAGTTTAGTTTGTAAATCCAGAACGTCTGTGGTCGCCAATTCTAGCTCGTAATGGGCGTATTGTGCGGCCCACATAAATAAGTCCGCAGGGGCAAGTCAGTCCATAAACCATGTGGTCGTGGGAGCATGTGATGAATTGTTTAATATAGTATGGTTTCTTGAGGTGGTCAAAGAATTTGGTTTGACCGTGTTGGATAAATTGGCAAGTTAGGCACCTCGGTTTTTTACATTGAAAGATTCCTACCCTGTCGTCAAATAGAAAATTATTTGATGTAATGTCCGATCCATGAGTCCGATCTATTTTTCACGTTCCTTGAATAACTTCACAGCGCCCCCTCATCCATCCACTGCTGCAGTATTCGGCTTTGGACTTCCTCTGTACACCGGTCATTGGTTCAACACATTTGCGGACTTCCAACTGTAAGTTACACATATTTGGTCTTTCTCTCATGAATAGATGCCATTCAATATCAGGTAGTAGTGCTCTTTTTTTGTTTGTTTCTGTTTACCATTATGGCTAGAAATATTTATTGAAGTCTACTTAAAGTGACATTAAACCCTCAGATTTTTTTAACATAAACCAATACTGTAATGTGCGCCTTACTGTAATCCATGGTTGTTTCCCTTCTCTTTGGTGCTCTTCCTTTTAAATCCTCATGTCTTCTCATGCTTGGGGAGAACTTCCCTTTTCAGCTCAGGGCCTCTTCCTGTAGTGCTGGCTCAGATTACAAGCCTATACAAACCTATACACAGACACCGTGTATCCATTCCTGAGACAAGGCAGTCTGCTGCAAAACAGAAGTTCTGCAGAGCATGAGGACAGATACAGATTTAAAAGGAAGAGCAGCAAAGAGAAGAGAAACAACCATGGATTGCAGTAAGGCACACATTACACTATTGTTTTATGTTAAAAAATCTGAGGGTTTAATGTCACTTTAAGTGAGTTTGCCACAAGACAGACTATGTACGGTCCCCTTTTACTCAGTATGGTGTATTTAGCCGGACAGCATAGGGCGTGACATTAACTTGGCTCCTTTCACGTCCTATGCTCCTAATGGACTGATGTCTCTTCCTGTGCCCCTAATAGACTGATGAAATATATGTGAGACTCGCTGTACTCCTTACCGGCTTGTGAGTAATCCTGTGAAATCCAGGTGGGTGCTTGTAGTGACCACGGGCAGCACAGTGCATTATACAATAAATCCAAGAATGTCACCAGCACACCAATGATAAAGTGAATTTAGTCCATTTATTGACATCCAAGTGCAAGCGCTGTCGGAGCCACACAGGGTCCCCTTCTTCAGGCTTAGGATTGACCTAAGCCTGATGAAGGGGACCCTGTGCGGCCCTTATAGACTGATGTAACTTCCTGTGCCCGACAGAGACATGGAGGCAGCAATTGCTACTTCTTATTCTGCAAATGCTAATTTTCTTATCATTTTGTCTCAATGGTTTGTGTCCCTTACCTGGAGCAAGCTTGCAAAATAAGATATCTGACTTTACAGATATGCACACTTGTTTCAGGTCAGTGATTCAACCCTTATTGAATCTAGTTGGTCAGTATACCAGCCAGACAACTGGGATCTCCAGAATGGGATTGGCGATGATAATTTTCCTTACAAAATATCAGATACTAATAGTGACTAACAGTGTGACGAAGCGGGGACAAAAAAGTGTATCATTATTTTCTCTGGTTAGTATTATTTTACGCTTTCACACTCTCAATTTTTATCCCACTCACTAAGAAACACATACAACATTCATGTATACTTCAGGGTCCACTTTACGATTCATTTGCATTTCTTCACTTAAAATGTTTAATGTTTCTGTCATCGATCCAGCAATCAAAATGGTGACAGCCATCAATGCCCACATCTCCAAACTGGAAAGAGAAAATAGCAAAACACTAAACGTGTATAGCAAAACACATCTGCACTTTTCTCAATTTTTACTAATACATTTATTTCTCCTTTTCCTTTCCCACAATAGACTCAATTTACAATGTTTCATAGAAGGATTAGAATCTTTATTTGTAGCCATGTGACTGTAAGCTAATTGAACACTTATCCTAATTGAAGCTTATCCTGATGTGTTAGCTTTGTGAATTGAGTCAAGTGTGGTATAACTTCTATGACAGCATGACATAACTTTGTCTAAGCAGTAAAAGGTTAGACCCTATATCAGGGCTTTATTGTTCAGACAAAAATGAAGGTGATGCAATGGATATGAATTTTGGGTAAATCAGTGAGAATATAACAGGGCACAGAAACTCTGGTGAAGCTGCTCTCCACAAAATTGGACATCCCCTAGAAAGGGCACCCAGAATTGATAATCTACGTATATACAGTATAATGAGAGTGTCAAACAAAATGTCAAAAATCTTTTAATAAGGATATTGGTTTACAACAGGGTAACTGTCTGGCTAAAAAAAATCACCACCAGGATTTAGCAAAGCAAAAAGGTAATAGCCTTCCATTGGTTACATGCTTAGTTCTGGCGTTGCTTGAATTAGTCACGTCTAGGTTCAGCGATGTTATGTCCCCAAAGCATGAGGTCAGCCGTTTACATGAATATACTGAATGACCCTGATGGCACGGGCATATTCCAAGATGACAATGCCAGGATTCATCAGGCTCAAATTGTAAAAGAATGGTTCAGGGAGCATAAGATGTAATTTTCACACATGGACTGGCCACCACAGACCTCAACCCCATTGAGAATCTTTGGGATGTGCTAGAGAAGACTTTACACAGTGATCCGACTCTCCCATCATCATTACAAGAGCTTGGTGAAAAATTAATGCAACTCCGGACAGAAATAAATGTTGCGTCATTGCATTAGGTTATCGAAACAATGCCACAGCAAATACGTGCCGTAATCGAAGAAAAAGGCGCTTCAAAGAAATATTAGCGCGTGTGACTTTTTTTTTATGCCCATGCAGTGTGCAACAGCTAATGTGTTTTAGGGTCCAATAAACTACCCATTCTTTAGGGTTCAGGTGTTGTAAGTGGTGGGACTCAAATATGGCACAATAACCAGGAAAAATGTGTAATTGTATCTCTATTGTTGATACGCTGATTTCAAGTGTCCTGGAACTCTTAGCTAGCCATACACTAGGAGATTTCCAAATGAACTTTTGTAAGAGAGACCTTTCTTGACCATCAGACACTTGACGAATGTCAATCGAAATTCTGTTTGATTTTAACATCCAATTTTGGAACGAATGCAGGTTCCTGAACTAAAAGCACATTCACTGTCAGAATTTCATTTGTTTGAGAAAAATATGTCATCCTGCTCTTTAGAGTTTTTTTTTTGTCACTATGGTCGAAATCGATCATCGATTTAACCTCATCAACTAAAAGAAAGTCGAATGAAAGATCTTTTTTATGAAAGAAAGCAGTGTATTGCCAGCTTTACTGTATATAGACAACAATCTTCTTGTAGTGCTGTTCATACACTGAGAACTATGCTTGACGTTTGCAGTACCACACATTTTTCATCTTATCATTTGGGTCTTTTCTTTCCTGTCTATGAAATGCTAATGAGATCCTTATGAATTGTTAGATTTTGTCAAAAAAAGTGAAAGCCTATCTCCAGGGGGGAAAAAACGCTCCCTGCAGTGGGGCTACCCCCAGCACAGCAAGGAATAACTGCTCATGTATGTCTAGGGCATTGTGTATAGGACTTTCACTTACCTGATCCCCCACTCTCCTGGTAGTTTGCACGCACCTCTCTTCCATATACTCCGGCTCGTGGACTGTCCCTCAGCATCCTAACATATAATGCAGGGTTATGGGCCCTTCATTGTATGCAATGACGTCGGCGAGCCTCCAAACACTGGGGCACAGGGGGTGAAGAGGCTGCTGGTGCCGGTCTTGGAACCTGCAGGAGCTGGGATCAGGTAAGTAAATGTTCTTTAACCACTTGAAGACCAGGGTGTTTCACCCCCTTCCTGGCCTCCGGCCGTCTACCAACGGCTGCGGACGGGAGGTGGTTAAGCAGCGGCCCTAGACATAAATGAGCAGTTACCCCTTGAAGTACAGGGAAAGCCCACCTGCAAGGAGCCTTTTTTACAGAATATATGCTTTAATTCACAAAATATAAAATGAAAGTGATTTGGATGCAGTATCAAATGTAGATTTAATGGGGTTTTGTGTATTGTCATTTTATTATAAGACTGCAAAGTATAAAGTTAAAATTGGAATACTAACTTAGAGCTCTTGTTGTAAAATAAAGAAACAGAAGATAATTTCTATTTTAGATGATACCAGAAGCCAACTAAAATAAAATACCGTACAATAATTTGTATTATACAAACACTGCATTGTGCCTTATGATAAATACAATACATTGTAACACACATATACCCACAGCACCTTTGCCAACTATCTGGAATGCTCTGTTCTCATCTATCCCACAATATCTATGATTTCTGAATTATTTATATTACGTTTTTAACATCTATCACCAATAATCTGGACTATTAGGTTTCATTTTGGCAAGCAGCCCTTTACAGGCAAAAAATATACATACAGAGCTTATGAATATGCAATAATTAGGGATATTGTGTGTGATAAAACACCCATCAGTAGAAAAGTGTTCCTGGAAATCTTAAGCTAAAAGCAATTACCGTATGCAAAAAAGAAGCTGATAAAAGAGTGAAGAAATTGCACTAGAGATATTTCATGTAAAATGTCAAACACATATATTAGGATTACAGGAGAAGCACGTTACTGCATTGTATTTAAAGAGATCTGCTTACTCACCCAAGGTACCAGAAATAACGTACTCTCAGTACCACCAAGAGCTAGACTGGGTGTCACAAGATGTCACACCTCACTTCACTGAAGCACCTTGTCTGTATCAGAAATGTGTGGGGGGGACAGAAAAGCCCTAACAAAAAAAAAAAAGGCACTGGCGTTTTTGCATTGCAGGTTTAAAGGGAATGTATAATGTTTTTTAGAGAAACATTTAAGAGTCCAGCTTGATGTATATCATATCAATGTGTTATTATTTGAAAACTTTAATTTTAAGTAAATGTTGTAATTGTAAATACAGGTATACTTGCTCATTACATTGAAATTGAGCTTTTACTTTCCTTTTTAAGAGACCGCAGCAGTAGTAATCTGGCATATTGTCTCTCATTGAAACTTCCAAGGGAACTGTACAGAGGTAGAAGGAGAAGTCACTTCTCTGACTTACTTGTGTGTGCAAATTTCAGCTTCAGCTACTGAACACCATAAACAACAGGCTTTATTACCGTAGTAGATTAAACACTAAAAACGTTTTATAGTGGCAGAGCTACCACATGTACAAGAGAGTGCCCTCATACCCAGGGACACAAATCTGTTTGGGGCCCAGGGTGAAACATACTCTGAATCCATGGTAGGAAATCAGGGACATCATGTTACTGTACACTGTTAGTGTGTGAAAGCCTATGACTCTTTCTATACCTGCGCATGCACAGAAAAGGCATGGATACTGTTTAATAACATAATTAGCTATAGAGTGTGAAATCCAAATGATATGATCTTATTTGGATACCATACAATGTTATCAAACAATATCCATGCCTTTTCTTCAGGCCTCTTCGTGATATTAGGAATCTGTAAACAAATGGGTCTCAAGCAAATCAAACACAAGGCAAAAACATCCTTCAACTATAACTTTGAAAGGATAGGGAATAGGATGCCAAACATTTTCTATGTGGCATTTAGATTGAAAGGGCAGCTTTACCTATGTCAAGTTGACCTTTAAGGCAAAGACCAACCCCCTGCTGCCAACCTGGTCTAAAACTGCCCTCTGCTCCCATTCTAGTGTTCTTTACTATGCTACCATGCCTGGAGAAGCACAGCTTTTCTTCAGAAAGCATCCTTGCTGGGTCCTCTCTATCCTGCTCAAGGGCGCTGTAGCCCAAATGCACTCCTCCTGGGAGAGCTGTACTTGTACTCTGCGGGACCGTTGGAGGCGCCATGTGTACAACTTCCCAAAGAATGAAGATGACCCAGCGAGGATGCTTTCTGAAGAAAGGCTTTATGGCTCCACAGTAAAAGAGTTCTGGAATGGGGCAGGGTTAAAAAATCAGACCAGGTAAACTGTACTAAGGAAGGGTGGAGAAGGGCTGCATTAAAGGATAGCTTGCACCAAAGGTAGAGTTGTCTTTTAATATAGTGTTTCTGAACATTAACAGCTATTATCAAAGTTGCCTCCTTTCTTCTTTTAAAAGGTCACATTGTTGCCCATAGTCCTACACTAGCTAATTTGCCGTGTCCTTTTACGTGCCACAAAACATATTTTACAGGTTTGGAATTAGGATTTAAAAATCTCATAAATTTAACAGCAAAAAATATAAAATAAAACACACAAGTGCAGCAAGTAAATGATTAAAAAGCAACACGAATTAGTGTCAAATGTAAAGGTTTATTCTGGAGAAACATTTGAAATACATTATTTGGCACACATTTGTTATTAGTTTACAGTTGAATTAAATTAATAAAAAGAGCATCTTCTTTTGTAAAAGCAAAGAATAACCTGAGAATATGTGTTTGGACCTGATAGCTTAGTAAGAAAAGCAATGACATGTAATAACAGTCGCGCTATAAGAAGTGGAACATCCCCTATAAACAACGAACACTGTCCTTTGTTTACTTTCTATTACTTAAATAGTTGATAACAGTTTAGGAAAAATGTCATTAGTCCAAAGTAAATCTGTGTACAGTGCTAATGAAGGGTAGTTTCTAATAGCGTTGTCTCGTAGTTGATGAAAAACATATGCTATGCAGATTATCTCGGAGTAAAGTAATTGTGCTGGAGGGTTCCTGTGTTGTGCATGTGTACACAAGAGTTTACATCAGCTCACAACTCTTAAATACCAGTCTCCCAAATGCAATAGCATACACCTTACTTTTAAAGTTAGACCTGATAGCTTAGTAAGAAAAGCAATGACATGTAATAACAGTCGCGCTATAAGAAGTGGAACATCCCCTATAAACAACGAACACTGTCCTTTGTTTACTTTCTATTGCAAAATCTGCTATTTTTATAAAATGTCAAGCAATTAGTGGTTATAGGGAAGACTATGGCTGTATTTAGATTATAGGAAGGACATGAAATGCATAATACAGACATGCATTATTGCAGTTGTGCTTATTCTCTTAACTGGAACAGGGAAATGAACTGGGAATTTTCTGCCTCCCTGAGCACGTTAAAGGCACAGAGATTTGTTTGAAGTTTTTGCTTTTTATTCGAGATTGTTTAAAAAGATAAAAATACATGTTAGTTATCCTTGCGAATGATACAGAAGTAATGTGACTCTCTTTCTGCATCCTACATGTACGTGTAAAACAATGAAAGATAAAAAATATTGGATTTTATAGCAGGGATATCATTGAAATGCTTTCCCCACAGCATCATGTTAAGTGAGGTTTTGTATGGAGTGACAGGTTTGCTTTATTGATAAATTATGATCCCACACACATCAATATGTTTATCATCCAATACATGGTCCATTGAACACAGGTGCACAGATAGGTGCAGAAGTGTATCTCGCTGCCACCTGCTTGACATCCAATGGTTGGCTCAGGAGAGTAATACTAACACTGCAATGCAGCAGTAATCAAAACTAGCATTTCACCAAGTACCTGAGTGTAAACAATCACTGAGCTTTACAGTCATGAATCATACAGATGGCTAGAATAGGATACTGAATGTGAAGCGAAGGTTTCAGGACAATGCAGTTTATGAAGGAGTTTACACAAATGTGACCTAATACTGTTATAAGGCTGTTAAATCCAATGCATCAAAAATGTACATAATGACCATAACATCTGATAAATAATAATTGCACAGTTCATAAGTATCCTGAGAGTACAGCTGGTTTAGAGGATGAGAGCACACCAACTTATTATACACTTAATTATATGGAGGTTCTTCACATTTATTGCATAATCTGAGGCCGTCCACCCTATTCCCCAAGGGACAAAACCCTGTAAGGTTTTGTCTCACAATGTCAAAGTGTTCTATATTCAAGACTGCCATGTTTGCTCTAACACCCTGACCTAAATATAGCTCTTGGGGGCAGGAAATGGACAAGCCTCATAGAGATCAACAAGTCTGCATATAGAAAATGTCCCGTATTTGAGATGGAGAAAGCGGTGCAGGTTATTTATTATGGTTGAGATTAGAAGGCGGACCTCTGCACCACATATTTTTATTATTTGCTAACTGCTTCGGTATGACCTATTTATTTTGTTTTTACTGGTTGTGATCAGTGAACAAGTTGTCAGACATATTATTGTATGTTGAAGGACATAATAACAAGTGTTTAGCAGAACACTCTGCATGCCAGTGAACAATAAGCCATGTGATTCCATCACACAGACTTGCAATGTACACAGATACTACTAGATAGCAGCACCATAATGAAAAACTTGTCAGACATGTTGGTATCTTTGCTGCAAAATGCAACATTTAACTCCAGTGTATAGACTTCTAAAGCACGGTTAAAACTATAAGGGCCCATTCACACTACTGTGTTGTGGTAACATATGTTAAAATTTAAATGTTAAGATGCAATAGGTACTGTGGTGCAATTTATTTTAAATGGCAACTCCATTGCACCTTGCTAGCACACCTTTAAAAAAACTGAGTCAAGTGCATTAAAATGCATTGCCAGCCCACTGAAAATGAACTGGCTCGCAGTGGATTAAGGGTTTCTTTAATACACGTTAAAGTGCTCAATAACGTAGGTGTGTTATCGCAATACAAAGTTGGGTCCTGAGCAAGAAAAAACCATTGAATATCATAGGAAACGAGGTAATCTCTTTTCTATAATTTGGTAAGGAAATGTTATATTCTCTATTGTTATATTCTTTGTCGTTCATCAAAATAAAATGATGTAAAATGCATGAAAAAATATACACTTTGGAACTAGAGGAACATAGACTTTAGATGCTGGAACTACAAAAATTACACAAAGATTTTTTTTTGTAGGCAAACTAAAAAATCGCTAGACTGCAAAGGGTTTTAAGTAGGGCTGCAACCAACTAATCGATAATAATCAATGAGAATAGTTGTCAACTACTCATTCTCATTATCGATTAGTTGTTTCTGCATCTTTTAGTGCAGGCACATTCATCTGCACATTCAATGGTTGTACTTTCATAAAGATTTTTGAAAAAGGCATACACAATGTTATGTCTCGATTCATATGTTCACAAAACATTCATCGATTTGGCGACATACAAAAATATTATAACTAAAACTCTAAGGAAAAGAAGAAGGTTCTTACTAACTTTGACTGATCATGGAATCACAAAATGCATGATACAACTGGATTGGGCACATTTTTTAGCCACATTTAAGGTGTATGTAAACCTAACAGGGTTATTCAACAAAAGGGTGAAGAGTTTGGAGAAGGCAGGAGAAGTGAACAATCTAGGACAACATAGCTGAACTGAAAAGTGAGATGGATTGGATAATTTTTCCAGTTCAGCTATTTTGTCCACCTTCCCTGCCTTCTCCAAACTCTTCACCCTTTAGTGAATAACCCTGTAAATCTAATTTATATAATTTATATTTGGCATCATGCCTCACTGTATATAGTTTTCTTGAGCAAATCATTTTTAGTGAATCTGTTTTAAATGTTTCTTACCTGGAGATCCTGCCAGTAACAGCACTTTCTATTGCAAGCGGACAACACTAAGCCCCTGAATTGCAATTAGCAGCAGCTTTTTCAGCCTTCCATGCAAACTACACCATTTGGCCATTGGGCTACCTATCTGATCGACCTGATAGGCATCCCAACACCTAAATGAAGGTATCCACAAGTAAGAAACTTTGCAACAGATTCCCAAAAAATGGTTTGCTTAAGGAAACTGTATCTTTAACTAACAGACAATTCTCTATAAGACCCCAACTACAGTGACACAACCTCATTTTCTTTAATATTAGTGGCAAGTTATGCCTCCTGACACAATAAGGCTAGGACACTGCAATGGCCCTAGGTACAAACATATGGGTGTGGCACAACTAGAAGCCGCTGATGCTTTGAATTACTCTTGTTTGAGGTCCATCCACAGAGAAGGAAATGATTTGACAAAAATCAATGTATTTTGGTGATGAGAATTTTCTAGCTAAAGCTGTTAGCATTTGTTACACAAGTTATCTGTGAAATGTAAATGTTCAGGAGAACTTCTTCAGTAATTTAACTATTTCACCGTACATGCGTTCAGGAGCGTCCAGACCCCAGATGAAATCTAGATGTTCCCAATCTGGAATCTCCTTGTGGTAGACCAGATTGCTGATTTGAGTGAGCAGCAAAGACATATCCTTACGGTCAGCTAGCCAGTCATTGCCTCCACTAAACAGAGCAGTTGGGATCTCTATGTCTTTCACATTGTAGAAAGGAGGAATAGTCTGAAAGACAGCATTGAAGGGATGAACCAAGCACACAACTTCACCATCCATATCACTTAAGAATGCATCTAACAAAATAAGCAGAATTAGGCTTAGGGCTACATTGGCAATGAAATCTCTTATGTCTATTGAGATATTGAACAAGTGGCTTAATATCTTAGTAGTAAAGAGATGTAAAGCCAAATGTTTTATCTAGTTTTGGATAGAGTAAGGAAGGGTTAGAACTTGTTTTATTTTTTTTTCATCTGTGTTCCATTTGGGAGATTTTTCTTTTTAACGGGTGAGTGGAAATCTCTCCAAAGTTAGGGAACGCCTACCTTACACAGTTGTCACTGGAACAAATTGTACCCATTTAAACATTTCACCGCTATTGCTTCTCTCTGCTCTTAAAAGTTTGGACTTTTCCTCAGTTTCAGTCCTAGGGCTAGCAGTCAACAGGGCACGTATAGCCCACTCTAAGCCTTTCCTACTCCATCCAAAAAAAAAACCCCCCAACACAAGAAAATGCTGACTTTACATACAGTTTAGTCACCAATGTAGCCCTAACCTTCAGCAAGGCAGTGACAAAATAAAAGCTTAAAGCAGTGAAAATCAACTTACTTGATATAAAGGACCTCAAGCTGGACCCCTAACATCATCAAACGGGCTACACATAATATTCAGAGCATTTAATGCTATAGAAAGCGGTCAAAGACTGCAGACATGCATAAGGAAATGGTCAAAGAGTACCAAGATGCTACAAGAGTGGGTCATAGACTGTAGACATGCAACAGGAGATGGTCAGAGACTGAAAACATGTTATGTTATAGGAGCTGCTGCAGAGTGGAGACATGTTCAGGAGACAATCTTAGGGTACGTTCACACCAGATGCAGTGCGTTTCGTCCCGATTCCGGCAGGAACGCACTGCATCGCATTGTGGCCGGCTCACTTTTTTGTGGGACAGTAGGGGATGTGGCGGGCCATTGAAGTGAGTGGCACCATAGCCACGCCTTCCGGCCGCAATGCGGTCGCCCGCACGGGATCGCAGGGCACATTGTGCCTGCAGTCCAGTCCGGTGCGATCAAAATAGTGCTTGCAGCATTGATCGCACCGTAGAGGACCGCAGGCACAATGTGCCCTGCAATCCCATGCAAGCTTTTTAAAGGGGCTGATGTATAAATCTTCCGCCCAGCAAATAGTTAAGCAAATACCGCTACTAGATGGAGCCAAGGATCATAGTAAATGCTCCTCGGTTCCATCTAGCGGCCATAATGCTGTGGGCATGGCTTTCACCCAGCTATAAGGCCCCGTTCACACCAGGGCGTAGCAGGGATGCAAGTTGTGGGAACACGCATTCCTGCACATTTGTGGAACTTTCCCGCGTTTGGTGCGAGTCCCCATTGATCTCCATTGGGTTCCTGAACACATGCCAATCGCATAAAAGAAGTATATGTCGCAAATTATTATTATTATTATTATACAAAGTTGGCAACACACGTTTTTTCCCCACATGTTTGGGAAAAACTGTGTTTGCTCAGCCTCGTTTGATTTGCTATGATCTGGCAATGCAATCGCGTTCCGCGTTTGTGCACATATCGTGAACACGTGTCAAAACTCACACTTTTGTGCACATTTGACATGCATTCATGATATGCGCTGATGTGAACAGGGCCGAAGCTGAGTGGAAATTGTATACATCAGCTCCATGGCTGTGTTGCCATTCACTTCAATGGCCCGCCACGCCCCCTCCTGCCCCACAAAAAAGTGAGCCGGCCGCAATGCGATGCAGTGTGTTCCGGCCGGAGTCGGACCGGAACGCACTGCATCTGGTGTGAACGTACCTTTAGACAGGAGACACATACATGATACCGCTACAAATTGATGCTCCACATTTGCGCTCCCTACAGTCCCTTTAAATATGACTTGTGCTTCATTTGCTATTTCTCTTAGCAGAGAAAAAAGAAAATGAATGTGATGCAGAAAAAAAAGTGTTATAGAAATAAATCAAATTATTATACTACAAGCCAGTCTAAAGAATATTTTTCCTCCACTATCCTGAGTGAGCACAGTGGTAAGGAAAATACTGATTACTGTTTGCACCACACAAAGGAATGTTGTGCACCAGAGGCTTAAAGGGAATGCATAGTATTTTTAATGAGCTTTAAATATCGCTGCAGCACAAACAAGAAACAAAAAAGAAAGTTCTGGGAATTTTCGCAAACTAAAATAGTTTTTTTAATGTTCCCTGTTCCGATCATTAGTGTTCTGTACACTTAAACTGGTGAACAGTTGGGTGAAATCCCCCACGAGCTATTCTTGAATATTTTAGTATTGTATTGTGTACAGTCAGCGGGAATCAATATACTCGCATACAACTGCTAAACTCTATCCATAAAGGGAAGATAATGTTACCTGATTATAATGAGCAAGATTGCCCTCGACTCCAAAGTCAAATGCTTTCAGCTCACCGCTTTTCACAGCCTGCAAAAAAAAAAAATGAATTCACACTGTAAACGCAGAGAGTTTTTGGGTTGCCAATCCATTAGAATACAGCCTATTAGTGCATGCAGTTTGATGGCACCCCACCTAGGTTTTTAACTTACACAGCCTTTCACTGACAGTTAAGCTGGCCATATATTATACAAATTTTGGCCGTCTTCAGAAACTGGACAAAATTCACAAAGTGGGTGCCACTGTCGGCACCCTTTTAGCCGGCATCCCTCAATCAGCTGATCGAAGGAGTCGGTCGGAAAATCTTTGAACAAACAGAGCCAGCCCTGTTCAGGTAGGTTGACAGCGGCCGGCGGCAGAATACAAAGGAAATGTTGGGGATTCCTCGATCGACGCTTGTAAGCATTGGAGGAATCTGTTCTATTTTTTAAAAATACAACAGTAAATGGCCAGCTTTAGTCCTCGTTCACATCTTGGTGATGCAACACGGCGGGTGTTGCAAGGTGCACTGCAGTAAGGCAACCCATTCATTTGAATGACCTGCCTACCACAGCTAAATTGCACTGAAAGAAGTGTGTGCACCTTTTTATAAAAGAATACATTACCATGCAATGTGGTGCGATATAACGCACAAGCAATGGCTAGGTGAGCTGGGGTGCCAATAAGAAATAATGAAACCGCACTGAACCTAACTTTGCAAGATGAGATGTGGGATTGTATGTGGCATTGCACATGCTCCTGCATCACATAGAATAAGCCTTACTGATCAATACAGTCAAAATAAATGAGTAATCAGTACCTGGGCCCAGTGGAGGATATTCTGTACGGATGTTCCTGATGGACAATGCGTGCTGTACACATTTACTCTGCTCTGTAAAGGAACAATAGGTGACCAAGAAAATGATTTAAGTCTGCTGAAGAAAACATCTCAACAGTAAACATTTTTTTGCAATCATGGGGATATTTTGGTTTAAAAAATGAGGAAAGAAAAAGTAAAACATAAAATATTTTAAAAATATATTGTTTTTATTTATCAACAACTGCATTTAAAATAATATCTATCCAACAATGTATGTTCTGTATGAAAAAAAACCAAAACATATCTTTTGGGCATAACATTTACCCCGACCTCCAAAAAGGTACCATAAATACCAACCCAACCCCAGCCACCATTCACTGTCCCAGTGGGGCGATCTGACAAGGATTTGGCTGTTTAGAAGAACCACAGAGGCTGATGAGCCAACATCACTGTTTTGTAAGCACACTTATCCTTTAAAGTGTATTTCCATGCTGGCAATCAAGTTTGGGAAACCCCCACTATATGTTTGTTATGTGTTCCCCTTGTGTACCTAGAAATACAAAAAATCTCACCTTTCTAGTTGCTTCTTTGGACACAGGTTTATACATAGGGCTCTATAGGCAGCTTGAGATTGTTTAGCTTGCAATGTACAATTAGGGCACAGATTGAGGGACAGTTTTTTGTTTTTTAAGATGAACATAAAATGTACCATCCAAGCCTTGAGATCTTTAACCCTTTGTTAGGACATATAGTGTCCACATCCGGTTTACAACTGATAATGAGATCTGCCAGCACAGTACAGACAGGTTTAACCATGGTAAACATTAACTCCCCAGTTCCCACTTTAACAGTATATAGAAGGGGGAAGATTGGAAGGATTTCCTTAAAGTAAAAAATGGTATGCATCAATTTTCAAAAATTATGTGAAAGGTTTGTGAATGGGAACATGTAACAAAAATATGGAAATGCAAATACACTATGGAGCTGATGTATACAATTTCCACTCAGCTTCGGCCCTGTTCACATCAGCGCATATCATGAATGCATGTCAAATGTGCACAAAAGTGTGAGTTTTGACACGTGTTCACGATATGTGCACAAACGCGGAACGCGATTGCATTGCCAGATCATAGCAAATCAAAACGAGGCTGAGCACAGTTTTTCCCAAACATGTGGGGAAAAAAACGTGTGTTGCCAAATTTGTATAATAATAATAATTTGCAACATGTACTTCTTTTCTGCGATTGGCATGTGTTCAGGAACCCAATGGAGATCAATGGGGACTCGCACCAAACACGGTGCGAGTCCCCCACAAATGTGCAGGAATGCGTGTTCCCACAACTTGCATGCCTGCTACGCCCTGGTGTGAACGGGGCCTTGTAGCTGGGTGAAAGCCATGCCCACAGCATTATGGCCGCTAGATGGAACCGAGGAGCATTTACTATGATCCTTGGCTCCATCTAGTAGCGGTATTTGCTTAACTATTTGCTGGGCGGAAGATTTATACATCAGCCCTTTTAAAAAGCCTGAAAAGCAATGAGAAGTTGCCCACCTGCAGACCCCTCCACCTTTCATTTTACCTTAAAATGCTAAGGATAAAGTTTATTACTTACAAATTATTAATTATTTGAAGTCTTGCTTACCATGTTGAGGTTCTTCTCATTAAATCCACACAGAATAAAGAAAATATTCCCACATATCTGTTCCACCACTTCATGGGTACAAAAGTGAGTGGCAAGCCACTTAATAAATTCCGACTGTGGTAAAAATTCCCTCATCCCAAACAGGTCCTAAACATTGAAAGAAAACATAAAATACATTATCAAAAAATAAATAAACAACTAAACTTGTCTTAAGATTTAAGGTTAAAGGAGAACTATGAGGTGAGTTTTTCACTCATCCTCATAGTTAGAGCCGATCTGTGACAGATAAGCTGTCACAGGTCGGTTCTATCGAATCGGAAAGTGAACAGAAACATGCACCGATCTGCTCACTTCACAATCGTCCCCCTGCAGGGAGCGGTGACTATCAGTCACCGCTCCCCGCGGGGATTCCCCCCTCCCCTCTCCGATCCTCCAGCGCCGAGTGGAGGAACCAACAGGGGAGGGGGCGGGCACAGCTGGCTTTGCCTCTAGATAGGCAGAACCAGCTGTCACTCACGCAGCTGGGTGGATCTCGTTGTTGAGTTCCGTCCCGGCTGCGGCGCGGTCAGTATATCGCGGCCAATAGCCCTCTATATACTGAGCTTTGGGTCACGGGTGGAGGTTAGTATATGTCCTCCCGTGACCCTAAAGAGAGCTTTGGGGAAAAACAATTACCCCATAGTTCTCCTTTAAGTTATAAAGGTGCTTTAAGGAGATTGCTCAATCACATTGAAAGAAATGCTGCAAGCTTAAAAGCCAGTTCAAATAAAAAAAACTATGAACAAAAAGATGAGTGCACTTTTATCTGTACTGAAAAGGGGTCCTTGTAATGATCTTCACTTCTCTGTATAGAAGGTGCACCCTGCAAGCAGCCATTCACAAGCACACTAACAAATGCCACACAACAGCCACACTTCTGTGTGTAGAGAGCCATCGCTGATAGTAAGTGGCAATTCAGACACATTTTCTGGAATGTTAACACAAGAGCACGTTGTTGCTTCCTAGATCTGGAAACATTTTTTTTTCCAACTGTTAGCAAGGAACGTAATATTTTAATCCCCTCAGCATAAGTGCATTTTCTACAATTAAAGTGTATCTAAACCCAAGAACAAATATAATATATTGCAGCTCATCGGTCCTTAGATGTGGGGGCTACACTAGATTCTTTTTCAGGATGAGACATTTTCTACAAGTACAGAAAACTACCAGTTAATCCTGCAAAACATGCAGTATCCATGTTGCTTCCCGTGGGCTAAACCGAAAAATCTCAATGTCATTAGCCTTCCCAGTTCTCTTCTGTGAACTACAGAAAACCTCCTCCCCTATGTTATGTATACAAGGAGAGGGAAAGGTGTTCTGTTGTCATAACCTACTTCCTGACCAAGGGGGACAACTCTACTCCTCCATAGATATAGTACAGTGAGTAAGTGCTGTCAATGTAGGACAGGAAGTGTGTTACTGGCAGGATCACTCGGTATAAATAAAAGACAGAAAAGCCTAAAAAAAAAAAAAGAAAAAAACTCATCCAAACACTTGTTATGGAAATATATGAAATTTTTGTTCTTACATTTAGAATGACAATAACTACATAACAAATAACCATACCTTGATAGCAAACTCTGGGAAAATACCAAGTTTTGCGAGTGGACTGTTGGAGAATTTGATGGTAGCCACAGGGGCAAGACCGAAGAACATTTTGATTTTCTTGGCGAGCTCAGGCATGCTTGAAAATGCAATAAACGCTAAAGGTGATTAAAAATAAAAAGTAAAGCCATGAGATGTGATGATGGCGAAATGTTATAACCTATGCATTATTTGTTACTCTACCTTTGTCACACTGTACACATATAGACAAATGTGATGTGCTGGAAGATCTTCGTTCAGTAAATAGTTGTTGTATAAATGATAAGATCATTTTAGGTAATGAACATTTTCACTTTCATATTCAAACATTTTAAGAATTAAAAGAAACCGTTAAAAATCCACAAAAAGGCCACAGAAAACAAACATTCTCTCCTATGAATTACATATATTTTTGTACATACAAATTTTAGGTGGGGTGGGACATGCTGGACAGCAGGAACATGTCAGGTAGTAGGTTTGGTTGATGAGCCAGTGTATCCTGCATGCTCTAAGGCAGGTAAGGCAGGGGTAGCCAAACTCTGGCCCTCCAGCTGTGGTGAAACTACTAATCCCATGAGGCATCCCTCTCCGGGAGTCATGTCTGTAGCGGTGAGAATCTTGCAATGCCTCGTGGGATTTGTAGTTCCACCACAGCTGAAGGGCCGGAGTTTGATTACCCCTGGTCTAAGGCCTCTGCTGTCTTTCTGAAAAGTAATCTGCGGTGGAGGGCGGATGAACAGCAATATACTGCCGCCTCCAGCATGTATGGGTTTTTATAATCCTAATTTTAAAACACATTAAAAAAACCACATCGCAACTGCTTGCCAAGCGTTTAGCATTCGGTTGCAGCAAAATAACAAATTAAGTTCACAAGAGCAGCCAGGGGGGCGGTAAAACAGGCAGGTTACTGTCCCCTGCCCACCCACCTAAAATGTCCCAAGGTGGCCACTAGGGACCGTACACATTGTTGCAATGCTTTGTTTCACGGTGTGAACATTTGTAACTCGCCATGTTTAGTTTGACGGCCTCACAAGTCAAAGGGACCATGCCAGGACCATGCTGCGACTGAATGCTAAATGCTTGGCATGCGGTTGTGATGTGGTTTTTGTAATGTAATTTCACACTTAGGATTTAAAAAAAAAACATACATTCAGGAGGCGGCAGTATAGCCTGTAATATTGCTGCTCAGCCACCCTCCACAGCGGATTACTTTTCAGGACAAAACTAGTGTTAAAAAGCGTCTATCTCAGCGCTAAATGGTAGCCTCAAACGATCCTCCAACAGTAACCCAATCAGCAATCACTCAGGGGCTGCTCATCAAAGAGATCAGGGATTCCCACAGCAAATACAGTGTAAATAGAATACAAAGAGCAGAGTGCCGCCTCCATGTATAAAACTATTTTATTAAATGTCAGTCAAAAGGACCATATGGTTCTGTGGAAGGGGGCGAGCCCCTGAAACACATAAACCAGGCTTCCAGCAGCCTGTGGTGTGTCTGATGTGACCGCAGGCTGCTGTTTTATGGAGTCAGGGCGGATTTCTCCTTGTGACTTGAGTGTGGCTAAATAAGGTGTTCAGATCTCTACCTTTGTCAGTACATATACCTATTTTTATTCATTTATTACAAGAGTTTTACACATGCAGGCGGCGCTCTGCTCTTTCTGTTCTATTTACAAGTGGCCAGAGCTGCCTGAGGGAAGGTGCTCATTGTAAATGTGTGTTCGTTTACACTTCCAAACTGTGGAAGAAAATAAGTTTGCTTACCTATCGTGGTGCCCTGAGAGTGGCCGATATAGTATATCTGTTCCTGTCCTGTTTTCTGCAAAATAAAGTTGATAACAGCAGGGAGATCTAATTTGGCCATTTCATCATAGCTGTAAGGAAAATACAAGAAACTTTATTATAAACCACAAAAAGAAACACATGACATAAAGAGAAAACAAAACTAGAATATATTCCATCAGATGTTGAAAAATATTTACATATTAAATATTTTTTTTAAATGTACAACATATGTAAAGCAATGCTTCTTATTTCGATTTGGATAGATCGAGGAAGGATTAGAACATCTGTGTCCCCATCACGGGTAGTTACCCTCACTTCCTATAAGCACAGGAAGTGATGAAAAATGTCTCCAATGAGAACACAGACAACAACACATTTTAGGAGTACATGTTCTGACAATATTATACTGCTATCCTGATTTGGTGACTACCGCACCCACCACTTTTCTTGTACGGGCATCACAGGGACAGGAAAATATCATCAGTGGGGTCAAAGGCAATTTAATAAAATGAAAAAGGGGTACATGTTCACACGTTACACAGCTATCTGTGCCTTCCTATTTTAATGACAACAGTGACCCACATTTCTTATATGGACATCACAGGGACAGGAAGTGTGAGAAAATCTCCTCAATGAGGTCACACACACAAAAAGAAAACCTGAGCCTAATTATGACTTTCCCCAAATTATCCAAACCAAAAAAAAGATTGGATAAAGTTTTAGCTTTTCTTTTCGGTGTCAAACCTCCATTGTACTTTTCATACGTAAAAATAAAATTCTGTTTAGATACAAATAGTGCTTTATTGGTTTCGTCACGTCCACACGCACACCACTGCTGTCATTCGAAACACTTCCCATAGTAACAAAGAGCAAAAGGAACATTGCCAGCCCGATTTATCGCGTAGCGGTAGCAAACAACAAATGGATAGAACTGTGCTCGCCAGATGTCGTGGCTACTCAAGCTCACATCCTCTACACCTGTAAAGTGTTTGGAAGAAGCAAACAATCCATGCACTTTCCCGGAATCACCAATAACGCACAAGACTTCTTTCACAGACTAACGTCATCAATAGATAGTCTTGAATTTAGAGTATGGCATTTATGCGGCAGTACCACTGCAAGAAACGTAGAGATGACGCATTATTTATTATTATGTCAGTGGCTGACTGAAACAGTCAGCCACTGACATAATAATAAATAATGCGTCATCTCTACGTTTCTTGCAGTGGTACTGCCGCATAAATGCCATACTCTAAATTCAAGACCATCTATTGATGACGTTAGTCTGTGAAAGAACCTTTCTCAATCATTGGGATGTGTAGAGATAATAGACTAAAAAGGATGGTTTTATCTTACCACAATGCACCTAGGGTTCAGAACATCTAGTCACCTAAAGACCAACTCCAGGATTAAGAAAATAAAACCTCTTGCAGTGCGGGCGGGAGGGGTATGCCCTGCACTGAATCGATTAAAGGCTTATTAAGTCTAAGGGCTATTAGCCCTGCATTGTTTGTGGAGGGGCAGAGGTGCAACAGTGACCGGGTGTGCCTTAAAGAGGAGGCTTTGCAGGACCAGTCACACAGATGGAGTGGGCCTGTCTGAGCAAAGAGAAAGGTAAGTATTACCCCTGAAGCCTCTACTCCAACACTTCAGCATTTAACCCCTAAAGTGACACTAAACCTAGCAATTAAACCTTAAAAATGCATTCAAGTAGCTTAACTATTAACAAAAATGTATCTTAATTATGTATCACTCGGCTGTAGATCCTCAAATCATCTCTGAATTGGTGCTGACAATGTCCTTCCTTCTGGAGGGTGGCTACTTTTGTTCCCCGTGGTTCCTGTATGTGTTGTAAAGCTCGCTTCCATGCTGGAATACAATCTCATGTTTAGTCTACTGATTTGTATTGCGATTGTAGTCCATCACAGGAGTGAGCTTGGAATGGTGGCAACTATACAGCACACACAGGGACCATGGAGAACAAAAGTAACCACCCTCCAGAAGGAAGGACAGTGTCAGCACCAATTCAGAGATGATCTGAGTATCTACAGCTGAGTAATGCACATAAAAGGTACAGTATTGTTAATAGTTAGGGTACTTGAATGCATTTTTAAGGTTTCATTTCTGAGTTTAGTGTCTCTTTAAAGTGTGGGAGGGTCCTGCAAATGTAGTTTGTTTTCCTTGCGTCTGGGTTTGGCCTTTATTGCTAAACTATTTAATTTGAAGGCACCATGAGGTACCTGCAATGTGGCAGCACTGGCAGTTCAGATGCTTTGACGTGACCTGATGAAGGACCTTGCATCAAACCCAAGGTCAATCTCATCCCCCCCCACCACAATAGTATTGGTCAGGTATATATATCTTTTTTGAGTTTTCCTTTAATACTTTTCCCTACTTTATGTACCACTGAGAAACAGATAACCACAGACGAACAGATAACTGCATTATACTAATGAGTTGGAAGAGGTCTCCTTGTCCTCCCACCAATGAAACTAGAGCCCAGTTTGGACATGAACTGCTGCTAATGCCCACAGCGGTACACATAACGGTACACATAACCCTCCACTTTTAATGAAGGATTGGGAATTAGGGAAGGATTGGGAATTAGGGAAGAATAAGGCTTCCCAACAGCTTAAAAAAATCTCCATGTGTAAAATCAAGCCCCCCTCCCCCCATTAGCCTTGAGCACTCTATTTACCATCCTGCAGTGGAGAGAAACGGCTTGCTAGGCACAAGTAATATAGCAGCATAGTTTGACTTATTCTTCTGCATACAGCCAGCCTAACAGTCCGATACCAAACATCCTTCCAAATGTTGTGTGTTCCGATCACCACTACATAATAAAGGCTGACAGTGTAGCACTGAGGTAGGGCAACACTGATACAACCTGCAGTGGCAGCAACAGTGGGCATGCAAATGGGGTCCCCACTATGTTTACATCTACTTATAACTATTCTGCTATTTTTTAACTGAACCATGAAGTTATTAATTTCCGGGGCTACTGCAGATAAATCTGTACATGCCAAAGCAATTAATGGACAATGCACTAAACTGTCACCAAACATAACAAAGTTAGGAAATGTCAGAATATATTCCCCAGGTATACCTTCTGCAATACCCAAATCCCATCCAAATAACAGGGCATTTGGGACTCTAAACAAAATGATTATTAAATCAGATGGGAACAGCGCAGTCATTGAATTGTAACATGCTCGCAATAAATAACCTGTCTTACCTAAAAGCCCAAAACTCTTTCTCATCAGGTGACAAGGTCTTGTGTTTCCGGGACCATGTGTTCCCCCGGCTATTCCCCATCCACACGTCATAACCTGCATCAGCCAGGATAAATCCCAAACTATTATTTGCCAGATTGGTGACCCAGTTACTGCCGTCTGCGAGCAATCCATGCTGTAAGAACACCACCGGTCTTCCATCTAGAATGAGAGATGTAGTTTAAATGGTAAAATCATAGGCATATAACATAGGACAGGTAATAAGCATGCAGTACTAGACTTTCATAAATACATTCTGTGTATACACTTTTCTCAGTGAAACACCAAAATAAATTTTCAAGTGTAGCGCTACATGCAGCAGATTATTCACCAGGAGGCGCTCATCCTATGTTCTGAATAGGGCTGCAGCTAACAAATCTTTTCATAGTAGATAAGTTAGCCGATTATTAATTTTGATTAATCGGATAACATTTTTACAAAATGAATACCGTAATTTATTTAAAATAAAATACACAAATGAAGCGTTACAGACAAAGTATGCACATTTTTTGAAATCGCACTGCACTGGAACTGAGGAAGCACGGGCCAGGGCAGAGGAGGCAGCGAAGGACCGGGGCAGCAGGGATTGAAAGGGACACAGACAGCTGCAGCCAACAGCAGTGGGGAGGAGAGAGGCGGCAACTAATCGAAATGCAACTAGATTGATTATGAGAATCGTTGCCAACAATTCTCATTAATCGATTATAATCGATTTAATCAATTCGTTGTTGCAACCCTAGTTCTGAGTTGCTGGGAATAGTATTTTGCTGTACTATTAGTTAGGGATATTCAGATACAAAGTACTGTACTTGGTACCAGTACTGATAATTTTCCAGCTACAAGATCAGGGAAAACTCAAAAGTTAGGAGGCAGCTGTCATGTTTAAGGAGCATTGGCTACGGGGCTCCTGGCATTTACCAATTACTGATACCTTTTTGTTTAGTGTCATGTACAGACTAATGATTTCAGGACAGTGGCGGAGCACCTGGGCCCAGTCACAGCTGCCACCCTGGTAGTTCGCATGAAAATGCCAAGTATCGGCACTGGTATCGGAACATCCCTATAGTAGAGTCCTTCAATCAATACAGAAAGTTTGAAGTTTAAATTATAACCTAAGTTAGCCAATAAAGGTTATTAAAAATGCAAGCTATCAGGATGCCTTAGATCCCTTCTTCAAGCTTTATAAAAGTCTCCTAAAGAAGGGATCTAAAGCATCCCAAAAGCTTGCATCTTTAAAGTGTAAATGAAAAAGCAACCCCCTCTGGGTGATGGGTGTACATTTATTTTAGCAAATGTTGTTGCACATTCCTACCTTTTTCTGTCCTGAAGAAAAAGCTGTTTTATTGATTGATTCCTGAATGGGAGGGGTCTGTTTAATTATAATCACATGGTGTACCTTCAGTGTTCTAATGAGGAAAGCTGCAGTTTCTGCCTCCTTTTACAAAAGTGCCCATTAAGTCGATCGCGATTTACCAGTCAATCGCGTAGCGATCACTGGTAGATCGCGATGTCCTGTGCTCCCGCCGTGAGGCTTCTCCTCTGGATCCCCGCTGTTCTCCCCCATGTGTATGCAGCGGGAATCCGAGGAGAAATGAAGGAAGCGCTGCAGCTGGCGGCTGGGGGTGGGCTGAGGAGGGAGCCGCTATCACAAAAGTAAGGCTGAGCATTGAGAAGTGTGAGAGAGAGACGCTCGGCCAGGATATGACAGCCGGCGGCTCTCTCCTCACCGCTCGACCATGCTGCTGTGACAGCGGCTCCCTCCAACGCTCCCCCCGCGGCTGAAGTGCTTCCTTCTCCTCGGATCCCCTGCTGCCTCTGCCCGGGAGAGCAGCGGGGATCCAGGAGAAGTTGCAGGGTGAGCCCCCCTGTGTGCGTGGCCGAGCGGCGATGGATCGGTACATATCAGTGATATGTACTGTTCCTCTGTGCAGGACAAACACTGGGGCGATCAGCTGATCACTCCAGTGTTTGTAAATAACTGGGGACACATATTACTATGTGTCCCCAGTTATGAATGGACAGGAAGTGATTTACATCACTTCCTGTTCATTCAGGAGTTTCTCAATGGGGAGTAGCAATCTGTACAGAGTCTCTTCCCCATTCAGAAACTGCTTGATAGTAAATTTGTTCTGAATGAATGGGAAGCCTCTGTGCTTTCCATTCATTTAGAACAGAGGCTGCAGAAAAAGTGATTGAGGACTTTGTGTGTATTTAAAAAAAAAAAAATTAGACCCCTAATATTTCCCCAAATAGTAAAAAATGATTACAAAAATCCTGGAGGCAGGTGGTTTGCCTGCATGTGTCAGAAGCCACAGACAGAAAGGGGCGGGACACCTCTCCCTGTGTGCAACGTCGGCCACACGAGCACCGCGGGAAGACAGAACGCACTGGAATGCAAGCCGGCCGACTCCCTGTGTTCAGGAGGGGGCGTGGGGTTGAATTGAAGTCAATGGCACCGCAGCCATGCACCCCGCCCACAGTGCGATCGCCCGCACCCGGAATGCAGGCACATTAATGCCTGCATTCCGGTCCAGTGTGTCCTGCAAAAGTAGTGCTTGCACGCAAGCAAGAAATGTCTTGCTGGGGAATTCCGTACAACAACCGATGCCATATTGCACTAAATTTTTACATCAGTTTCGGTAAACAACAACGGCTTCAGATTTAAATGGCAAGGTCAATTTTATGACAAAAAATTACAAAACGGCTTGTGTAGCAATTTTATTTGCTATTTTTTTTTAATAACCTTATTAGCCAAGAAATGGTATCACCTAAAGTTTAAACCTTCTGCTCTACGAAAATCAAACAGCTGACTTGGCTCTTAATTGCTATGAAACACTTTATTACTATTTCAGCTGTAAGATTTTAAAAGACTCCGAGGGAAGGTTTCTGTACATTTTGGCATGCAAAACAACAAGATAGAGGGTCATGTTTCTTCTCTGTGACCTGCAGCCACATCACTGAGTAGAAACTGAAGGTTCATTCACATTTTTCTGGCCTGATTTCCCCTAAAAATGGAAGATACAATCTGACTTGGTGTCATGTGTAATAGCTCCACATCTGCTTGTATTCTCATTGTTTCAGCTTTACTCAGCCCCAATGCATGTAACATTCTTCTCCACACAGCCTCTAAGTAGTGGTGGACTAAACAATTTACGGTGGAATGAAAAACAGTGTGGAGTCTAAAAGAATCCTCATACATTAAACAGTATTTAGCTGCTACAAAAAACTGAACTACAACCTTTATACACATACATGCAAGACTAATAACCCCATCATGGCGCTGATGAGGGAATGTATAGGGAAAATTGATGATCCCCGCTGGATCACTTTGTCATACCTTTATTTTGTTAATCAGGTTGATATACTTAATGAAAAATATTATGAAATGTATCTCATAAGCAAGCTGCTTAGCAAATATGACAACTAAAATGACAGATTAAACATATTCCGCTATATGATCATATTCATTATGTATATTATATTAAAGAGAAACATACATGCTATTAAATACAGGTAGACATTTTAAAACATCTAATGCACATTTAAAAGTATGCGTGTTACTCCTTCGTGAGAAATACTGTTGCGGGGGGTTGGCACAGGCTTGGCTTGCTTGTCCATGGATGCCCAATAGAAAACTAAAACATTTAAAGAAGAAAACAAAAGTCAGTTCAATCAAGTCTGACCCTCAAAATAATAAAATAAATAAAAGGTTTAATATTACTGTAAATAATGCTGATTCAGGATTGGGTGTATTTTGGAATTTTGTTAAACTAACCAGTGATGTAAAGCTTAATCTTTGTCTTGATGTGTAAACCTTTATAAGTTGTGCGAGCTAAAATGAAGGGTGGAATTGATCTATGAGCCACTATCTGTGTCAATTCTCCACAGGTGTGTTTTGAATAAACCCTTATCGGATTTGAAACTACCTGTAAACGTTGCTGCATCGGTTCTTCAACTGTTGCCATATTCAGGAACACTGGGCTAATGTGTGAAAATTACAACCAAAGTGATGGCTGTCTATTGGAAGGTGCCTTAAAATGATCTGCTGTGGTGACTCATGCTCTATATACAACCCAAGAATTACCCAAGCCTGGAACAATTTCAAGAAATTTACAACGTTTGTCTAATGTTTATTATCTAGAAAGGCAAAGGGCAATCTCACCACCCTGTTTTAGTACCTGGTCAGGCTCTCCGAACAATCTCACTACAAAATGTAGCCAAACTGCACAAGCACAACCTTCAAAAACACCAGAGAAGAGTCCACATTGATCCCACATTTTGACCTATTCATGAAGTTTGAATATGATTTCACACTCAGGTTGATACACCTCAACCATACTCATCTTCCAAATCACAAACACTGCTGGTTGAACCATGCAGGTTCCTTTTATCTCTCAGAACTCAGTGATTTCTCCCTCAAACTCCCCATCTCTGCCTCCCCAACAATGGAGTCTGCTATACTGCTGGAAGAGGAGTCTTACGATTGCCCCAATGCCCGTTTACTATTAATATAAAAACAAAGTAAAGATTCAGCAGAGAGAGTGTGTGTGAGCATGGGTGTGGAAGGAGGGCAAAGTGTGGAACACAGTTATCAGAGATATCACTTCCAGAGCCTTCAAATGATGCTTAAAGCCAATGCCAATTCATTCATGCTGACATCTACCCAAACTTCAGATATGTTTCCTGGGTGGACTAACCCTTCAAAGACTCTGCACTATAAAAAAAAAAATTGAACAAGTCTGTTCCCATTTCTATACTCCTTATAAAAGCCAAAATTACAGACTTTAATGTGACTACACAATCCCAGCAAAAAAAAAAAGAAGAACTTTAATGTTTTGAATGCCCTAGATTGCTTCATACTTGGAAAGCCCTTTACATCCAAAGAAGAAAAAAATGGGAGATTAACTGATCTACAAATTTCCATGAAGTAGACTTTGGCACCTTCTTTTCACCCCTTCAAATAATATCATGTTTTGTCATTTCTAACAGAGGTGTTTATCCAACTTTAGTCTTGTGCATTGCCAAATAAAACTACGCACTTCCACACTCTGTAATATTTCCAAGAGTACGAACAGTCATAGACATATTGTCCTGGCCACCAAGAACCCTTATTTTACACTTCAGCGTTCTTCTGAAAGATGCTTTGAAGCACCACAAACACTGAGCCAAATGAGTTGAAGAAGTGAACAGATGAATGTGTGGTGTCACTGCAGCTTGCCTAGGCATCTGTGTGAGGCCAGTGTCACCTAACTGGATCACTGCAGAACATTTCACACTTAATTAACTTAAAGAGCAGGACATACGCAATCATAAAATGGTGTCATTTCAAATGGAAAGGATCATTCCTGCGCATAAAAAAATACATTTCATAGACACTTATTAGAACAAGCTACTGTGTTTAGGAAAATGATCCAAAGCATCACTATAAAGGGACAGATGTTTCCTAACACGGCCTAAAAAGCATGAAAGGGAAAAGAATTTTCCTCACATAAGAAGAAGTGCAGATGTGTTCACAGTTCTGTCTGGAAATCTAACATATGGGCTCATTCTGGTCTCACACAGCGGAACGTAAACAAGCCTGCAAGGTTTATTTCTGATAAATTACAAAGCTGGATTTGCATCTTCATACTTAAAATATTCAGGGAAGATAAAGACCACGATGCTTAGCCAGTAAAAAAAAAAAAAAAAACAATTCTAAAACAGTAAGATGGTCTTCAACTGCATCAACTATTTGGGAAGGCACAAAGCATTGTCTGCCATTTGGGCCTATTGTATTGGCTTTTTTCTTTTTAGAGCAGAAGCTGCCTTAGCCGAATTCTTAGCATTTTGTGCCTTTTTAGGTACATTTTGGCTGTTTGCATCCTGCTAAATTGCCATAACTAATGTTATATACCCCAAAAAAGGTTTAAATGGTCAAAAACTAAAAATAAACATGTATTTATATATAGAATTTCCATAAGTTCTATCTCACTCCTAATAACCATATCAGTCTAGAAGCTTGTAAACTTACTATATGAAGATGCCCAAAGGATGTACTTCCTCAATGCACTGACAATTTCTCTCACTAAGAAACTCTCTAACTAAGCTTGCCATCTGAGCTACAACTCTGACGACACAACATTATCATTGCCTTCTGAAGCAATGTATTATGGGCTGTATAGTCTTGAGAAATCAAGATTTCATCACATTAAGCAACTGGGAAAGAGACACAAAGCACACTGGAAAACCAAGAAGTTGATGAAAGTGATGGGCAGACTGAAGGCAGCACTCACTACATAAAAAGGATTTTTTCAAGTAAGCTTTGATTGTATTATCAAAAACAACTCTAGTTTGTATTCCTATTACAATGCTGATGTTATAATAGGATAGTATTTGCGGGGACTGCTCCTTTAAATGTAAAAAACAATACTGCATACAATTTATGATCATTTAATGAATTGCTAATTTTGCAAACCAATATCTTCTGGCAAGCATGTCACTTATTTGATTGTGTCCCTAATTAAAGTCAAACAGTTACAAATTAGAGTCATTTAAACTGAGAATGTGATTTAAAAAAAATGCACAAAAAAATAGTTTCCTTCTGCGAAGATCTCAGTTCAACACAATCAGAGATTCAGGCAGCTAAAGTTACACAGAAATCTTAAAATTTCAACTTTGACTGTTTTCCTTCCTATTGGTCAGTAAGGCTATTTAAAATTATAAGGTAGGTTCACAGTAAGGAGGGGTGACTTCAAGCTTGGCTTGTACAGGAAAGACAAAGTTTAGCTTCCTATGTCTCTGTATCTATAGCCTGTTACCATACAGCTTTCCTTGAAGATAACTTCTCTTCTATTTGCATCATACGCTCTGTTTGAATCACCCAGGCTCCTGACAGGGTTTCTTTAAGTCGATTTAGGCAACCCATTTATTTTACTAGTTAATTAATAAAATGATTCACCCGAGCCAGCCAGTCCACTTGAGAATTCAGCAGGCAATTTTAGGTATTTTTAATAATGATTTAAGAGGCTTAATAAAAAAGTATGCCGCCAGCTTTAAAGTACAGACTTTATTAAGACCAAATGTCTGTATATTATTTCCTTTTGCTTCATCAAATGTATTATTATACATGAAATAGACAAAATATGCTCATCAGCTTTACTTTCAAAGCTCATGTGTGATTTGTTTTAAAGCTTATCGAAATGTACCCGTTTCTAATTTGCAACGGGATGTCTTTTTAAGTGTAAATTATTCGTTTTTGGTTTTATAATAATTGAGTGTCCAGTAAGGCCTTGGAAAATTGGGAAGTGATGGCATAAACTCTGGCTGTGCCTAAATTACAAAGCTGTGAGCTTTGGTTCCAAATGGACTGCATAAACATGGAGGATGGATTTGCATGTCTAAATAATTTAACATGACCCTCAGGAAAATGGCATGGAAGCTCCAGTAATATGGTAATGTTAGCACATGGCTCATTGGAGATTACTGTATGAATATACAAGCCACAGTGAAGATATTGATAATCTCTATATCTCAAGGGCCCACAGGTATAGTATAACCACATATACCTGTGTCTATGATTCAACACTATCTTCCTTTAACATGTTCCTAATGTGACATATGCTATTAACCTCCAAATTCACAGGACTAAATGTGGCCAAGGGATTTGTGTTAAATGATATGCGCACATATTGCACTTATCCTGTTCTAAAGTCTCAATAACAGCTCATGTTTAGAGGATATTGACACAAGTAGATTCTGTAAATTACACTGCAGACACATTAAATATTGCGCCTGTGTGTATGTGACCTGTAAAAAGAACATGGTTAGAGGACCTTGTAAAGCACTATGCCAATGCATTAAAAGGAACAGGTCAGGAGAGAAATATAGGTAGTGCTATTGCTGCTTGCTTTGTTTTAAAGGTGCATGCCCCAGGACATCATCCTGGCATCTGATATGCACATGCAGGGTCTGAGCCTGTGAATCCAGTAGTAGTGAAATAGCAATAAGATGGCTAGCCCTGGAATCTGCTCCTGCAAGGGCAGCTTCCATATTTCTGTACTGACAGATCAATTATGTCTGGATCCACCCAGCTGCATGAGTGACAGCTGGCTCTGCCTATCTAGAGGCAGAGCCAGCTGTACCCGCCCCCTCCCCCCTCTGTTCCGCAGGTCAGCGCTGGAGGATCAGACAGGGGAGGGGGGGGAATCCAGTCCCTCCCCTGTCACAGCTCTCTGCAGTGACAGGATCGAGAAGTGAGCGAGCGCCGGTATGCGTCCGCTCACTTCCCGATCTACTGAACTGACCTGTCACAGGTTGGCTAGAACTATGAGGATGAGTGAAAATAAATCACCTCATAGTTCTCCTTTAAAGGGAATCCATACACAAATCTTATAGCTATATTATAGAGAACCTCTCCTGAGAGAAACATGGTGTTAGAATGTTTATTTATATTTCTGTATAAATAAATAAGACAATTACTTCTTTTAGCCTTTGTATGGTTATTATCATCATTGGAAGCAGAGAATAACAAGTTAGCTTATTTCAGGAAGCTTAAAGTCAATTTAGATATTACACATGGCGCTTGATGACTTTTCATTGTGCAATTGCTAGTTGCTTGGCTGTTATTCTGACCTTCTGTCTTCAATACCCTGGTCACTGACCCACAACAAGTACTGTATATGGATCAGGAGGTCTGACCTTCCTGATCAGCATAGTAGTTCTTGGTCAGCGACTCAAAGTACTAAAGCCAAAAGGGCAGCATTAGAGCTAAGTAACTAGGATTGTCAGAAGGCTGTCAGCAATGGCAGCCATCATATTTCTTTTAGGAAAGGTTTACTTTAATATGATTGATCTTTGTTTAACTAGAATAGCAATCAGAAAAGCTGAAATAGTTTTCTTTCCTGAACAAAATGCTGCGCCAAACTTTCCCCAGTGCCAGTTACATGTCCAAAAGCCTTGACATTTTGCCATGTGACCTCATTTGGAGATAGGAAATAGTATAGACTAGCTAATACCTTTAGCAGAGATCACAAGAACAGATGCCTAGGCTTTTTGTCATGTGACCAACACTGGGGGGGAGCCTGGCACAGAATGGGTAAATATTCCAGTCCTTGCCTTGCTCTTTATTTGTCCATCCTGACACAACTTATTAAAAACATTCTAAAAATAATAATAATAATCAAAACTTGCTGCTGTGGAAGAATCACACAGCAAAAATGTAAAAAGTGTGTCAGTCATTTAGGAACAGAAACTAAAAACTAGCTCAGTCATGAAGGGGTTAAATTATTTGCACATTCAATATATAAAGTAAAATATTACAGGGCAAAGCACACAATACATACCTGTAGATGGATATTTGACCCCATGTGGTATTCGGTTGATGCTCAGAATATAACCATCTTCAGTGACCACCTCATATTCTTCACTGGGGTATCCCTGGTATCGGATCAGCTCAGTCTAAAAAGTATGAGAAAAATGATCTTTAAGAACCGTGCACAACTCTTGACTAATTGATGTCATATTTAGTCTGTCTCTCCAGACCAATGTTTTTCAGGTTTGTGAAATTATAAACCTGCTTATAAAAAAGTAGAGCTTGTCAAGTACTCCTTAGCATGAGTCGCTTTATTTCAAGGGCCTTGTTATAATGAATTTAGCCTCAGGGACTACTCATGCTTGTTAAGCTGCCATGTACTACTGGCTGAGAACCAATGACCTAAAGCACTCCACGGCCTTGGCTTCACAAAGCAAAAGGCATTTACATGTTATCACTTCCAAACATGCCTCATATTTGGACAATAGGCCGTGCAAATCAATCCTTTATGGCCCCGTGGACAATTCTGCATCCAGAGTTGATTGGTTTAAAACATGAAGCTAACATGAAGTCAAAATTCACAGAGCCTCATATGCAGCTGTTTTGGGCCTTCTGTCCATCATCAGTACAAGGCATGGAAAACCTGCTTTGGATCGTGTTTTGGAGTTTGTTTTTCTTGCGTTTGCTTTAGTTCCTATTACAGCTCAAAATATGAGTGATTAACCAAATTGGTTCTAAAGTGTGAGTGTGAATGTCTGTAAGGCCTTTAGACAGGAAGCTCTTTCACAGCAAAGAATTGATGTGAATAGTTCCATGTACTGCAACAAAGGAAAGGACACTTATTATGGAATTCAGGAGCCAGTGGGATTTTTCTTAGGGGCGAGCTATATTGACGACTAGCGAAAACCTCAAAAGTTATATAGAGATGTATCTTGCTGCACTCCTTCCGGATCATGATGGTAACCTAAGTCCAGGTGGGTGCTCGCAGTGACCATGGACGGCACCGTGAAATATAAAAGGATTTCAAAAGATGTCACCAGCACACCACTGGTTAAAGGAGAACTATGAGGTGAGTGAAAATCACTCAGCCTCATAGTTCTAGCCGACCTGTGACAATGAAACTGTCACACGTCAGCTCAATAGATCGGGAAGTGAGTGAACACATACCGTCGCTCGCTCACTTCTCGATCCCGTCCCTGCAGAGAGCCGTGACTGTCACTCACGGCTCCCTACAGGGATTCCCCCCCTCCCCTGTCTGATCCTCCAGCACTGACTGGCGGAACGGACGGGGGAGGGGACGGGTACAGCTGGCTCTACCTCCAGATAGGCAGAGCCAGCTGTCACTCACGCAGCTGGGTGTATCCAGACAGTAAAGTCGGGATCTGTGGCGTCTCTGTATACCATGTGCTGTAGCTCGCGGTATACTGAGCTTTGGGTGACGGGAGGACGCTAGTTTGTGTCCTCCCGTTACCCTTAGGAGAACTATGGGGAAAAGCCCTGACCCCATAGTTCTCCTTTAAGTGAAATTAACAAAAGTCAATTCAATGACAAAACAATGCCATCCAAATACAGTGTTTCGGATTGTTGTTTATAATATGGACTTTTGTTCATTTCACTTAACCAATAGTGTGCTGGTGACATGTTTTGAAATCAACCTCAAAAGTTAGGTACCAGCTGTCATTTTTAAGAAGCTTTGCTTACTTGGCTCCTGGGACTTGTCCAGCCCTGCTGTAACATACTGAACAATTTATTAGCACTATATAAAAACACATGAACTACTGGCAGCTGTAATTTATATCCTTTATGAGGGAAAAGAAGGTGGTTTGGGGCACAGCTCCCATGTTGGGACCTGAAATTCTCCAACAAAAAGGTTTGAGCATCTTTAAGGTTAGAAGCAATACTCTTAAAATTTTCTACTGAAATACACATTTCAAAGTCCCCATGACAAGCGTTGAAACGAAGGCAAACTGACAGCTTGAGTGCCAGAAAACAGTTCACTAGAAGTTGAGGCCACACTAAAAAAGACTGAATACCTTTACATTAAAGGGCTTACTCAGATCATCTGACTGCTGGAACAATCGTCATCATTATGATGAAAGTCCAAAGTACAGCACCCAGCCTCGTTTAGACCTTATGTCTTCTAAGGAAGACAGTCATGGCTACTAATATCACTCTTCATTAACAAACACTTCCAAGGTTTAAATGTGTCTGCAGTTTGACTTCTGGATAGCTTTATTGCTTATGTGTATATAAATTAATGAAGAATATTAGTATTGTTTTCAGCTACAAAAAATATGCATTCGAAGGGCTCTGTTCCAAGAGATCATAACTAAGACGCAGCTTCCCAGCTCCCTGAGTAGAAGCCACCATCACAATCCTGGACTGTGTGTTCAATAGCACGTAACCAAACCCTGTTCAGCTTTATTGCCAGCAACATAACTGCCCCAGCAGAACCGGCATGTAATCTGGGCCCCAGAAAGGCTTCTGCTGCACGAGAACTGAGACTGCTTTTCAAGCAGGTATGTGTTATCACAAAACTGGGGCCAAATTGCTTATTAGTACTGGCAACAGCTGCCTCAAAGAATGCATGAACAATGTGCAGATATGTATGCACATATATTTTATGCTTCTTCAGCTATAACCCATACAAAAAAAAAATGTATACATACATATTATATATATAATAATTATACACACACACACCATTCACAGTCACCAGGGTCAGGCCCATCTTGAAGTAGAGCTATTAAAAAAAGAAAAAGCCATCTGCAGTGTCCTATGGATTTGGGAAGAAATCTAACCCCTTCCTGATTTGGCCTTTTAGAGTACAGACATTGCCAGAAGCATCTTCACTTCCTCAGCAGAAGAATAATTTCTCTGTCTGGTCACAAGACGCTCATATGTGTAATATTATATATTGTGCAACATTCAATTAGAAAATATTCAGGTTTGCGATTCCTACCCTGATCCTGACACTGCTGATTGTATGTCTGCCGATGTAAGTCCATGCATTTTCTCATTTCTATCCTAACTCAATCCACATTTAAGAATCCAAAAATAACCTAGGAGGTCATTATTAATGAAGTCTGCTAAACATTATCCGCAATCCGTAAGTAAATTTAATTTTAAATTAAAACAAAACAAAAAAAACCCCAAAAACTTTTTCTGGTTAATCCTGTTCCTCAGAATGTTACATATGGGCATGGAAAATCAGGATGCTTTTTGTGAACAAATAAGAGTTTTGCTTATTGTGCTTCATATTTTAGCTTGATTATGTAATGGCAGGGATGGGCACAAACGCAGCATGGCTCAAGTGATTTCCAATGATCTTAAATAGGGATGAGCTCAGGTTTAGTCTTGGAAGGAAGCTGTCAGTGCCGGCCCAATCAGCAGCAACCGGGGTATTCCTTGGTCCACAGCTGCACTTAAACAAGGGGACGGAATGCTGGTGACATCATGGACCTTATCTTGCCACATGACCATATTTTGTTTACGAACATGTACCTACTTTTGCCACATGGCCGTATAAAATCAATGATATTGCCAGAATGCCGCCTCTTTGTTTACAAGCAGCTGTGGGATGAGGAATTCCCCCGGCTGCAGCTGATTAGGCTAGCACTGACAGCTTCCTTCTGGGTTCAGACAAACTCAAGCTAAGACCAAACCCAAGCTCATCCCTAATCTTAAACAAGGTATTCTACTTTCATGAGCCTCTCTTGTTGATGACTGGTAGGCACGTCCGTCCTGCAGACCAGCCAAACTCTGAAAGAAGCTCAGAGGGTACCAGTAGTCTGTATTGGTGCAAGGTCCAAGCATAAAATCAGAAGTCAACTGATTGCTATAGTTGGATGTGTGACCTTGGCACAGTCCAACAGTCCTGCCTAAGAAAAAGTCAAAGATTAGCGAGCAGCTAAAGTGGCAGATTGCTATCCAGATCAACCCTATGCAATGGGAGGGGCAAACGTAGAGGTTTGAACTTGCTTGCTGAACGTTTAAACTGGAATTCTTTCATATGATCATTTCAATATTTTTTTTTCAGGGTTATTCACAAAAGGGTGAAGAGTTTGGAGAAGGCAGGAGAAGTGAACAATCTAGGACAACATAGCTGAACTGGAAAGTGAGCTGAATTGGAGAATGTTCCCAAAACAGCTATGTTGTCCTAGATTGTTCACTTCTCCTTCCTTCTCCAAACTCTTCACCCTTTTGTAAAAAAAACCTGTTTGTTGTTTAAATTCAAGCAATCTAAAAATGTTGCTTGGATTTATGCTATTCGAGAGCTGCAAACACTGATGCAAAAGAAAGGAATAAATCATCTGAAGGCTTAGTTGTGGTGTTTGCTTTCTCACAATATTTTGCAGTAGTTGTTACGCAAATAGAAAAAACAAAAGAGGAAGTTCAAAAAAAAAAAGAAGATCCTAAAAAGACAATGTCATCCCTCCCGAAATACCCACCGACTCTGTGAGACCAAAGGACAAACCAATTCTCACAGTGACTGAAGTGCATAAGAAAGGGAAAATTCATTTGTATAGCAAAATAAAAGGCTACATTTTATTTACCGATTCGCTGCCGCTGCAAAAGTTATCATTTTCACACGCGGCATAATGCGCATTACTTAAAAGCTACAAATGGTTCGATATTTTCTGAAAGCAGAGATCCTGTAGAATAGAGAGATGTGCACTATTGTTTATCAAACCTTTATTTTCGGTAAACAATATGCTAAGATTTATTTCTGCGCACACAAACACACTATTATTTAAAAGACAAGACTGTGTAAGGTAAATAGATACCAATCATGTCAGGCATCAAAACTGTGCGCCAGCAACACGGTGAACAAATATAATTCCCTGAATTATCCATAGACTACAATTTAAAAACCTTTACAATTCCTCAAATCATAGTTAACAATAAATGAGAGCCCTAGAATTATTCCTCCCACTCGTGTACGTGTACAGTGATTCCTAATATTGTTAGACAATCGTCATTTACATTCCGATGTGCGTCCTAGATGTGTGCATGCATGCATATGTGTGAGGGGGTAAGGAGTCCTTGATTTTATTATTTTTTCCCATTTATTTTTTGTTCTATTTTTTTTAGGGCTTGTGCACACCATGTCCAGATCATGTCCAGACCAGAACAGTTTATTCTCAGACCAAAAAAGCATCCCAATGTATCCCTATGGTATTTCTGGACTCTGTTCACACAAGTGCAGTCCGTTCTGGACCAGACGAAAGAAATGCTGCTGGTCACATTTTCTTTGGTCTGGAATGCACTGGATCAAAAATGCATACAAACGCATGCAAACACACTGAACCGCACCTGAAAAAAAACAGCAAACAAATTTGATTTTGGTTGGATGCAACGCACACTTTGAGTTGTGGTATGCAGCACTGCATTGCAGGTGTGTTCTATAGGTGCATCGGGGTGATATTTAGGGCCGGTGCAGAGCGGTGCAATTCTGGTTGCGCGTCCCAGGATCGTGCAGTCGTGCACAATTACAGACATCGATTGCTACGCGGCCCCATTGATTTCATGTACTTTTTTTTTTATGATACACGAGGCGTGGCTGTTTCAGTGGGAAACCGCTAAATCCACCCGCCGTGACTGGGGTGCCATTAGAAAATAATGTCACTGCCAGCACGATCATTGGTGATGGGCGACTCCGTGACCACGCAGCAATGTAAGTAGTATCGTGCACGATTGCTGCACGGTGATGCATTGCCCAGGTGTGAACATGGCCTTAAAATGAATGGCACCAGAATGCAGCAACGCACATGTGGCGCAATACAGTGATGACTATGGTATAAACGGGCTCTTAAAAGGGTATAAAGGTTTGCTCCCTCAAGTGGTTTCTGTCTCTTATTCTGCCACTTATCTGGTTATATGAAACATTATACTTACAATATTCATTGATGCTTCAGGATCTGCTGTATAGAAAACTCCGCCATCTATACTTCTGATATTCCGTTCCAGTGACTGTCCTGTAATCGTGAGTACGAATACTATCGCTGTAACCAACTGCCACATCTTGTATCTAAAGAGAAAGAAGATTTTGTATTAGAATGGTTGTGTAATGTACATGCAGAGAACAGATGTTTCAGTAGACATTCCTCACAGTGGCGGGTGGGCAGCTGACAGAACTGTAGTTGATTGGCTGCAGTCACTGTTTTGCCAATAATTTTCAGACTGGCTGCTCGACATAAGCTGATTTAATAAATCGACTTTTGCTGAACGGAATGGCATAGGGGTTCCAGATGGGGCCACACACTGGATGAATGCTGGCTGAGTCAGCAGAACTTGGCCAAAATTCAATGTATGGTCGCCATCTTTGTACAAATAACGTTTGATTTACCAAGACTATGTCATTTGGGGCCCTATCAATTCTATCCAATCAATCTGTATCCAATCAGGCAGGATCTTGCACTACACAGTTGTTGGCGGATCTAAAGGAGATTGTACAAATAGCTTGTAACGTGTGGTGAGCTTTACACCTGTCAAACAGAAAAGACATACAGTAGGTAAATGTCTCCAAAATGAGAGAACGCATTGAAATGCTGATACAGGTTCTAACACTTGCACACTTTATCCAAAACCTAAGAAAAGTCTTGGCTAAAGTCAGAACCCTTTTGCTGCTGGACCTGTGTTTTTTTTTTTTTTTTACTTAAAACACTATTAGGGATGCAACGATACCCGTGTTTTGGTATCGAGTACCAATATATATTTTTCCGGTATTCGCCGATACTGGAAGTCCCATTAAGGAAGCAAGGCGGCGTGTAAAGACTCGTAATCAGCAGGGAAGCCATCTCCATGCTCCCACATCACCAGGCATCCTGATTGGTCGAGAAGCCGACTCCATACTCTTACTCTCTCATCACCAGGTGACAAGGGAGCATGAAGCCGGCTTTCTAACCAATCAGAAAGCCGGGGGGGGCTTCTTGATTGGCCAATGACTCACTGCCCCGCTTCTGATACCGGAAGCTCAAGTATCGGGCTAGGCATCAGAGCATTTGGGCGAGTACGAGTACTTGCCATCGGCACCGATACTAGTATGGGTATCAGTGCATCCCTATTAGTCATAAATGCATTTATAGTGAATTGGGGCCCTTAGGAGCTGCACTGTAAATAACAAGCATGAAACACAACGGGAGCTATAAGCTATAGCTGAAACAACTCCACCGAATGTACACAAGAATTTTCCAGCTCATACATTATAACTCTCTTTACATTATAACTCTGTCAATGTCACGGCTGTACATAATATGATTTTTTTTAAGAACAGGGGAGAAAAAGGGCAGTGAAAATAACAATTATTAAATAAATAGCCCGCTATAAATTCCCTGTGAATGTCAACTCCTAAAAAGAATTCTGTTAATCCTTAAAGAGTCCCCAAGGGAAGCACACGCACTGGGAATTCCAAATGCCAAGGTTGATTTTTCATATTATGGATTATTTTTTGTAATAAAGTGATATTTATGGTTTAGTTCGGCATCAGAAATCCCTACTGCATGTACTTCCCTTGGAGAGTCTTTAAGGATTAATAGAATCTACAAAATAGAACTGTTGTAATGGAAGATCAAATTAAAACATGGAGTTTGAATGTTCTCCCTGTGCTTGTGTTAGTTTACTCTGGCTAATCTGGTTTTCTCCCACACTCCAAAGACATGCTGGTAGATTAAATGACCCTTGTCCGAATTGGCCTCGGTGTGTGTATGTATGCATGTGAGATAAGCAGTAGCTTGGTGAAAACCCAGATTGCCAGAGTTTGCCTATGACAATGCAAAACTGTGACTGACCACCCCCCCTCCCTTACCTATAAGCTTCAGTTGGGACATTCCCCACCCTGCTGCTATACGTCACAAACTCCAACTGACTGGGACGGGGAAGGGTCAGTCACAGTTTTGGCAAACTAGGTTCACATCACTCCCATACACAATCACTGGTAATAAGGACTTAATTGTAAGCTCTTGAGGGTAGGGATATGGATGTGCAATTTAATTGACAGGGAACTGTTTTTTCATGCTACGTTCGTTTGGGTTCATTTTTCATTCCTATCTTGCAGTTGATCAAAACCTATATTTTAAGTCTTCAAATGAATGGAACAGAAAGTGTAATCCCTCTGTCCAATTTCCACATGTATGGTCAGCTTCATAGGGTCTATGGTAACATGAGAATAATACTCTGCACCTCCGAGCTGTCATCTGCAGGGACAGCACAGATCATACAGAGCACCCAACCCACATTCCTGGGTCCTGTCATACAGCCAGAGGGGTCCTCCTCTCATCCAATCACAGTGACAGGCTGGAATGTCACCTGGAGAGACAGCTCAGACAATGTAAATAATAGGGGGCTGTGGACGCTCTTACCACCCGTCTTGTGTGCTGTGCTTCCTCCTCTGTGCTCCTGGATGACAGCAGGAAGCTGAGCTGACTGTCACAGAACACACTGAGAGATCAGCCCTGCACTGCTCCTCCTACTGTCCGTCCATCAAAAGGTTCCGACCGGAAACTACAACTATCACGCTGCACAGCTCACAGTACGCGTTCCTAGTGACCACATATTGTTATCACGTGACCAGTCACACAGTGCCACCCAGGAGTGTGAGCACAATCAACTGAGATTGGAGATTATACACATACACCATGAGCAACAAGCTCATATAACCCAATGTAACGTATTAATGTCCAATGGATCACATCACACAACCACCAGTGTCTGTCATCCAAGGATTTTGGCTGCTTTCTGTCGGCAACAAGGCTTCTTTTTGGTACACTTTATAACAGGGGTAGGAAACCTTGGCACTTCAGCTGTGGTGACACTACAAATCCCATTATGCATCTTCCTGAGGGAGCCATGCCTTTGTCTTTCAGAGCCTTGCAATGCCAAGTCTTATGGGACTTGTAGTTCCACAACAGCTGGAGTGCCAAAGTTGCCTACCCTGCTTTTAACATAAACCGCTACATATCTACTGTATATAAGCCCATCCATATAACCCGTGACTTTGCCTTGGATGGTGGGCACTCCAAAGGCAAAGTCACAGGTTATATGTATGGGAACCACTTATGGTGATTATAAGAACCACCAAAAAAAAAATGCAAAAGTCTTCAAACATTGGGAAAATGTCTGGAAACGAGTATTCCCGTTGAATTCTTAACTATTTATAACAAATATATGCTGTGTATATATATATAATATTATATGACATAATTACTGTGCGTATGCATTGCATACATAAAACCTAACATAATGACTAAGAGCAGAATCATATGACATACATTTCCATTGTAAGTAATGGACTGGAAGTTTGCAGGATACATAATCGGATTTATCTTTATTACATGTGTGAGGTCTGTAATATTATGTTGTACATAAAGCTTGAAGACATTTAGCAGTAATGAATTTATACTAAAAGGATTTTCTGTAAAGTGAACATTGAATTCTCCTAGCTATTTAGCAAAAACAATGCTAGTGCTTTGAGCTTTCATAATGTTGCTATTGACATCAGTGATGCCCTCACCTAGTATTAAAGTGTATCAGAAAAGAATCATGGGTATTCTTCCACTGGTCACCACTGTAAGGAGGGAATTCTTCCCATTGATCACAACTGTGAGGAGGGTATTCTTCCTATTGATCACGACTGTGAAGAGGGTATTCTTCCCATTGATCACGACTGTGAGGGGGGTATTCTTCCCACTGATCACCACTGTGAGGAGGGTATTCTCCCCACTGATCACCGCTGTAAGGAGGGTATTCTTCCCATTGATCACCACTGTAAGGAGGGTATTCTTCCCATTGATCACCACTGTGAGGAGGGTATTCTTCCCATTGATCACCACTGTGAGGAGGGTATTCTTCCCATTGATCCCCGCTGTGAGGAGGGTATTCTTCCCATTGATCACCACTGTGAGGAGGGTATTCTTCCCATTGATCACCACTGTGAGGGGGGTATTCTTCCCATTGATCACCACTGTGAGGAGGGTATTCTTCCCATTGATCACCACTGTGAGGAGGGTATTCTTCCCATTGATCACCACTGTGAGGAGGGTATTCTTCCCATTGATCACCACTGTGAGGAGGGTATTCTTCCCATTGATCACCACTGTGAGGAGGGTATTCTTCCCACTGATCACCACTGTGAGGGTATTCTTCCCACTGATCACCACTGTAAGGGGGGCATTCCTCCACTGATCACCACTGTGAGGAGGGTATTCTTCCCATTGATCACCACTGTGAGGAGAGTATTCTTCCCATTGATCACCATTGTGAGGAGGGTATTCTTCCCATTGATCCCCGCTGTGAGGAGGGTATTCTTCCCATTGATCACCACTGTAAGGAGGGTATTCTTCCCATTGATCACCACTGTGAGGGGGGTATTCTTCCCATTGATCACCACTGTGAGGAGGGTATTCTTCCCATTGATCACCACTGTGAGGGTATTCTTCCCACTGATCACCACTGTAAGGGGGGCATTCCTCCACTGATCACCACTGTGAGGAGGGTATTCTTCCCATTGATCACCACTGTGAGGAGGGTATTCTTCCCACTGATCACCACTGTAAGGGGGGCATTCCTCCACTGATCACCACTGGGAGGAGGGTATTCTTCCCATTGACCACCGCTGTAAGCGCTATTTTTGCCAATGATCCCAAAATTTAGTTTTAGCAGGGATTACCTGAGAAAATTATTTTAAGGAGGTTAAAAAAAAAAAAAGGTTGAGAAAGGTTGGATTAGAGAATGGGAGATGATACATACTATATCAGGGTCTCTGCTGTGTTTCATGTCAGTAAGTGCTGATTCAAAGATACACTGAAAAAGTATAAGGGCTAGTTCACACCATAACTGCCTGCGTCTGCGGAGCTGCAGTGCGATGTGTTTTGCCGCCTTTTACAGCGTTTTTTTATAGCTTAAAATGGGCTGTCAGGTGCAGTCCAGTGCGTTTGCATGTATTTTTGATGCGTTCCATTCCAATCAGGTGCAGCTAAAATTAGGCCAGCAGTATTTTTTTTTTGCTGACTGCATCGGAAGGGACTGCACTGGTGTGAACAGTGCACCAGAAATCCCATTGGAAAGCATTGTGATGCGATTTGGATGCAGCTGCCAAACTGATCGGACTGTATCACAACTGCACCTTGTGTGAACTAGCCCTTACCACTAGTTAGTGATAACCACAGGCTTGAATAGCTGATCATTTATGCTTGGTAAATAGCTAAACTTTGGTATATCGGTCACATTCAAACAGCACAGAAAGTCAGATTTATCAGATGCTTTGGGTGAGGGGTGATCATTGTCAAGGTATCAGTGTGGTGAGTAATATCCATAAAGAGATAAAAGCAGAGAGGGAAGTTGAGTCACTTCCTTCTTTATGTTCATTTCTTTTATAATGTACAGTATGTGTCAGACAAACGTTTTATACTTTACAATTATTTTTTGTGTAGTGTATACAGTAAAAAAAAAAGCAAATATATTGTTTTATCAAGAAAAATATAGCCTTGGAATCACAAAGGTGGTATCTTGCCATGGCAATTAGTGAACAATCACACACAGTACCGTGAAGTACTGCAATTACTTTTCTCGGCCGAACAGAGCAAACAACCAATGAGCTCCTCACTCTGTTCGGGTATTCTGATAGAGGCAGGCGGCTGCCGTCAGAATACAATGCAAATAGTTTGAGATTCCTCGATCAATGCTCAAGTGTTAATAAAGGAATCTGTTCTATTTTCTTTGTTCAGCCAGCAGGTTGAACAAAGAAAATAGAAATGTGTATAGCCAACTTCAGAATACTGTGATAATGTGTAAATGATCTTATACGAATTGACTGTTCCTACTGATAAGGAAAGAAATGTGTGGCCAAATATTGTACGGGGAAAAGCCACCTTTATTCCTCTGAGGCACATACCTACTGCTACCTTGTCTAATGGTAAATCTGGCCACTGTCTATGAAGAATCAACAAGGACTCAGGTAACTTTTTAACCATATGAACCTAAAGAGCTGCAGTTCTGGGCCCACACGTAGATTCAGGGTCATTTCTAGCCCCACGAGAGAAACAGGTTTAGGATATTGGTGGTCCTGTGATTAAAGGGACTCCAGGTTTTGAAAAATAATGGCTGCAGCATCTTCCAAAGCCTGCAGTTACAGCAGAACCCCAGACCATTCTGGCAGGGAAAGCTTCCATACCTCCTGCACATCAGTCATTGAGGTTGCCCATCATAGTATATGAGGAAAGCGTCAAAGCTTTTCCTGTCAGAATGGAAGGGATTTAAATAACACAATTTTGGAGGCTGTTACCCAAATTCAAATCTTGGCAACCCAGGCATATGTATATTAAGTATTCTGGAGCCTCTTTTCAGAGTGAGGAGTGACCTCATTCCTTGACTCTAAGAGGAACCATCGGTACTCTCGCATGTAAGTATGACTGGTGTTACAAGAAAGTCTGTAAACTGGGTCACGGAGTTACATTTGCTAAACTTGCAGATTGTTTTAATTTTGAATTTACTTTCGAACACAAATGCCAGAGACACAAGAGGTGGTGTCATAGATGAATAGAATAGTGCTGCCCTGGCCGGCTGGGGAGCCCTCTTACTGAGTGCTCTGAAGTAGGATGACAAGTCCAAAGATTGGCTCAATTACTAGGTTTTGGCTGAGACCCAATGCCATTAAAACTTGAAGCCTATGCAGATACCTGACCTTTATTGACTATATATCTGCATTTGTCATACGAGATGCTTAGTGTAATTTTCTTTTTGTCTTGTCTAAAAACTTTATGAAAGGTAAAACTTGAAGCCTTAATGGAGGTCTGGAGCACAGCAGTCTACACACGAGGAGCTGGCAGGCCACATCTAGCTTGTGGCGCACATCTTGGACATCAGTGGCCATCTAGCTCATAATAACCACTTGGACACCAGTTGTCATTTTCCTATTACAGCTTGAAAAGAAAGATTATTGGATTCGGTTATAGCATTTCCCTTATTCAAGTGCTGAAATATGTGTAGATCTATTGCTCCATTTCATCTCCATGGCCGAAAATCGGCAAGCTCATCTGTAAACAAATGTATATTTATTGTTTCTGCTGCTGGTTTATATGAAATGCCACAAGGATGTCAGCAATAGCACACCGCAATGTGCAAGTCCTTTTTTCACCACAGTAATAGCATGCCTAGTCTCACATGAGTGGCACTACCACCGCAGGGGGAATAAAGAGTATTATCATAATAATAAAATCTTATGGATACATGTAGCTAAATATCTTTATCACCATGGAAACTGCTGCAGAGTCTAATAGCTCATATGACAACTGGCTTATAAAGCCAATTTCTTTTAAAGCTGAACTCCGGGAAATAAAAAAGATTTTCACTTGCGATTGGTCACCCTCCCAAATGCAAGGGTTAACTGCTTGTTTTGCTTGGGGATGATGAATAAGGTAATGGACTTACCTTATTCCTCACGTGTGACCAGTCCCTCAAAGCCTGTTCCTGGCCAGCCGCAGCTCTCTGATGTCACCCCGTAGTCCTACATTGTATGGAAGGATACTGGGGGCGCGCTCGCATTCTGATAGCAGGGAGAAGTGCCAGCTGTCAAGGGAGCGAGCAATAAGGTAAGTCTATAATCTTATTCATCATTCCCAAGGCCCGTGGTTCTCAACTGGTGGGTTGCGACCCAAAAGTGGGTCGTCACATGCCTTTCAATTCCATTGCGCTAGGTAAGAGGCTCCTCAACCTCCCCCTATCGCAGTACTGTCAGTTCTCGCGCTGAGCAGCCATTCAAAATATGCTGCCCAGTGTCAGCTTGAGGGGGGGTGGACTGGGGATATGGCTGTGAGGGAGTTCCATCCATACGTCCCTGCACCGGAAAGCACAGTACCGTGAAGTACTGCAATACTGTGCGTTCCAGTGCGGTGTGACCAAGGACAAATGTGGGTCCTGAGGTTACACAGGATGAGAACCACTTCCCTAGGCAAAACAGGCATTGGGTAAAATGGCCCACTGCAAGGGTAAATCTTTTTTCCCTGGAGTTCAGCTTTAAAATCAAAGTTAATGAGGTCAAAATATTAAAGTTTGTGTTCTAAAGCGTTCTGATGATTTGATTACTAGCCTACAACACTGAGCTCGTTGTATAGATAATGATATTTGGTATTAATAGCAAACCACAATTAGTATTATTTTGTATCATAGAGAGAAAATATATAATCATTAAGTGGGAGGAAATGTCTCTAATGGAGACTTGGATAGCAGTAAAAACTTGCCAGGGGTTCTAATCCTTCTCCTCTCTATCCAAAACTACACTTTGGACATACACTTTGAGCTGCCATTCATCTAATGTCCAGATTCTCTGATAAAATAAGGTACATGAAAATCACATGGGAACTCTTATTAAGGGGTATGATTAAGACCAAAAAGGGAATTAAAACTGTCATGTGCATGACAGTCACAGGATTCACAATTCCAAGAATAGACACATAGACACATATCTATTCTTCTTTACATCATAAACTTGTCTTTTTTTAGTATAGTATGAAGCTTATTCCCTTTTTAATGCCTGTAGTTTACCTTTATACACACTAGTGTGCAGAGTCCATATATACAGAATATTAACATACACTGAGAATTACACCCGGCACACAGGACAAGAGAAGTGTTACTGTGCACAGTCCATAAATACAGAATAAGAACAGATACTGAGAATTACACCCGGAATACAGGACAAGAGAAGTGTTACTGTGCAGAGTCCATATATACAGAAGAACATATACTGAGAATTACACCCAGCACACAGGACAAGAGAAGTGTTACTGTGCAGAGTCCATATATACAGAATATTAACATATACTGAGAATTACACCCGGCACACAGGACAAGAGAAGTGTTACTGTGCAGAGTCCATATATACAGAAGAAGAACATATACTGAGAATTACACCCAGCACACAGGACAAGAGAAGTGTTACTGTGCAGAGTCCATATATACAGAATATTAACATATACTGAGAATTACACCCGTCACACAGGACAAGAGAAGTGTTACTGTGCAGAGTCCATATATACAGACTATTAACATATACTGAGAATTACACCCAGCACACAGGACAAGAGAAGTGTTACTGTGCAGAGTCCATACATAGAGAAGAAGAACAGATACTGAACATTACACCCAGCACACAGGACAAGAGAAGTGTTACTGTGCAGAGTCCGTATATACAGAATAAGGACAAATACTGAGAATTACACGCAGCACACAGGACAAGAGAAGTGTTACTGTGCAGAGTCCATAAATACAGAATAAGAACAGATACTGAGAATTACACACGGCACACAGGACAAGAGAAGTGTTACTGTGCAGAGTCCATATATACAGAAGAACATATACTGAGAATTACACCCAGCACACAGAACAAGAGAACCGGTTGCATGTCAGTAAATGTCCCAGGGGAGGTGTAGAGAGCAGATCATGTGACTTCGGAGTTCAGGTTCTCTGTATTGATGGTGTAGCGCAGCTCAGCTTTCCCCTGTATAGCACCACCCAGGGAAAGGGTTGTTTGGCCAGCACCAGTCACATGCAAGTGGCATAGACCGGTGACTGGTGTACAATCATGGCCCGGATACTGATCGTTGGAGCCGGGCTGACAGGCAGTCTGTGTGCTCACCTCCTGAGGAGGGAAGTGACCGCAAACATTCAGCTCGTAGTGTGGGACAAATCCCGGGGAGCAGGTAATACCCCAACACTTGACAGCTGACACTGGGAGGAAGTGGGAGGATCGGCTAGAAAACACAGCCCCTGTTATGTATGGTAGTGTCTATTGTAAACTACACACTGCACAGCACAAACTACACACTGACATTACAGACTGCACACTACAAACTACACAGCACAACCTGCACACTACACACTGACATTACAGACTGAACAATGCATGTCTACAGATTTTCTCCTTAAATGTCCCCCCAGACACTCCGAGTTCATACAAGGTCATTCCTGGAGCCTGACCTCCATACCGATAAGAAGCCTTATTTTACAGTGCCAATATTCCTGGAAAGTAAACTTGTCACATACAAGAGGCATGCATATCCTGTTCTGACTCTTGGTGTCCTTGGTGTATTTTTTTTCACAGTCTCTAGAATGATAAAGTAAAAAAATAACTTCTATAATAAAGACCAATCACTGCTGCTCCCTTTCCTTGAGCAGGGTGACTGTACTCCATAGACCCTACAGTGGTCCTGTCATATTGTACTCCATAGACCCTTCAGTGGCCCTGTCATATTGTACTCCATAGACCCTTCAGTGGTCCTGTCATACTGTACTCCATAGACCCTTCAGTGGCCCTGTCATATTGCACTCCATAGACCCTCCAATGGCCCTGTCATATTGCACTCCATAGACCCTTCAATGGCCCTGTCATATTGCACTCCATAGACCCTTCAGTGGCCCTGTCATATTGTACTCCATAGACCCTTCAGTGGTCCTGTCATATTGTACTCCATAGACCCTTCAGTGGTCCTGTCATATTGTACTCCATAGACCCTTCAGTGGTCCTGTCATATTGTACTCCATAGACCCTTCAGTGGTCCTGTCATATTGTACTCCATAGACCCTTCAGTGGTCCTGTCATATTGTACTCCATAGACCCTTCAGTGGTCCTGTCATATTGTACTCCATAGACCCTTCAGTGGTCCTGTCATATTGTACTCCATAGACCCTTCAGTGGTCCTGTCATATTGTACTCCATAGACCCTTCAGTGGTCCTGTCATATTGTACTCCATAGACCCTTCAGTGGTCCTGTCATATTGTACTCCATAGACCCTTCAGTGGTCCTGTCATATTGTACTCCATAGACCCTTCAGTGGTCCTGTCATATTGTACTCCATAGACCCTTCAGTGGTCCTGTCATATTGTACTCCATAGACCCTTCAGTGGTCCTGTCATATTGTACTCCATAGACCCTTCAGTGGTCCTGTCATATTGTACTCCATAGACCCTTCAGTGGTCCTGTCATATTGTACTCCATAGACCCTTCAGTGGTCCTGTCATATTGTACTCCATAGACCCTTCAGTGGTCCTGTCATATTGTACTCCATAGACCCTTCAGTGGTCCTGTCATATTGTACTCCATAGACCCTTCAGTGGTCCTGTCATATTGTACTCCATAGACCCTTCAGTGGTCCTGTCATATTGTACTCCATAGACCCTTCAGTGGTCCTGTCATATTGTACTCCATAGACCCTTCAGTGGTCCTGTCATATTGTACTCCATAGACCCTTCAGTGGTCCTGTCATATTGTACTCCATAGACCCTTCAGTGGTCCTGTCATATTGTACTCCATAGACCCTTCAGTGGTCCTGTCATATTGTACTCCATAGACCCTTCAGTGGCCCTGTCATATTGTACTCCACAGAACTCTATGTGAAAATATAATAGGGTGACTGGGCGGGCATGTTATTGCAGATGAGACCTATTATTTCTCTTATGCAATAAAGGCCTGTGACCTGTCTGTTTACCTTCTTACTGTCATGGGCAGCTCAGTGTACAATCTGGGAGGAATGAACTCCTGCACATGCATGAGAGTTATGTCACCCGGGCACGGCCAATCAAGTTGGCTGAAGATCCTGAACTTGGAAAAAAAGCGTGCAAAGATGTCCGAGCAGGCGTGGGAGCTTGTGAATGTCACAGTTCTAAAGGGGAGGTGAGCATAGTTCATCTTTAATCTCTATGCGATGATTTTTCTCCTTAACAGCAATGAACTTTAATCTGCTCACAAAAACGCGCTTTTTTCTGTATGCGCTCAAGAACGCACTTTAAATGCGCAAAATCGCTGTTGCCTAGGTGTGAACCAGGCCTAATCCTCCCTTTCTGCTGATTTTTGTAATTACCTATTTGTTCATTATATTATATTCAGCTGTTAATCAAATGAAAAAGAAGAACACTGGACAGGGTACAGGTGGAGTTAACTTCACAGTTCTGTGCATTGATTAGCTCTGCTCCTTAGGCCTTATTCACACAAAGCGCGGAGCAGAGCAGTTACAGACTGGAGTAAAACTGCGTCCAATGTATTCCAATGGTATTTTTAGCTCCAGTTCACATCGCAGCTTTCCGTTCCAGAGCAGGCAAAAAAAAAACTGCAGCAGGCCCTATTTTACCTGCTCTGGAACGCATGCAAACGCATCAAAAACGCCTGGAATGCACTGAAAGCCCATTTTAAACTAAAAACGCATCAAAAACGCGGCAAACACTTCAAAAACGCGGCACAACCCACTGCACTGCGTGTGCAAAAACAAGGCCTTAGGCAAGTGTAGGAGCATAATGACGTAAGGAGATGGAAGTGTGGAAAGCCTATGACCTATGGGCTGTTCAGCCTGCAGAGCTTAAACCAGGAAGAAATGGAGAATCCCGGCCCTACACTATGCCTGCACAGCAAATTGGTCATCTAGAAAAGCCAAGACACGTAGTTTTGCAAGAATGCATGCACTATATTGAACTTGCAGTTCCAGAGTGTTTGCATAAAAAAACAAAACAAAAAAACCCTTTATTTTGTTTTAACTTCAGTTTGTCACTAATATAATAATATGAAGTTCTACTCTAGTGCCTGTTTGTTAAATGAGTGATGTCTTATCCCTTTTCTTTCTAGGAGGACGCATGTCTACAAGCCGTTGTCCTTCAGATCCAAAGTGCACAGTTGACCTAGGAGCTCAGTACATTACTGTCACCCCGGACTATGCTCAGAAGCACAAACTGTGAGACTTTTTATAATAATAATATGAAATATACGGCACATACAATGTAACCAGCTCTGTAAAAATCAAGGACTTCATTTACTAAGGCAGAGTGGTGCATAAAGTGCCGCAAATCATGTATTTAGTGTGATTAACTACACATTACCGCAGCACTGATTTGAAGAACAAAAACCAGTTCCTGAATCTATGAAGCATCACAAAGAGAATGTTATCTCTGTACACAAGCCTGTAAGCCATTTTAAAGTGTATTTGTAGCCATTTTTTAAATTTTGGCAGAAGGAGAAGTTTAAAACTATCCTGTCCATTTATTTTTTACGGTCTCTGTCCCATTGGGGAGATTTCCCTTAACTTTCTTCCCAAGAGAGACAACAAGAAGTGAGAGGAAATCTCTACAAAGTGAGGGGAATTCCCTCTTTAATAGTTGTCACTGGAACAGGTGCCCCCATTGGAAGACTTGTTCTCTATTTCTGTTCCTGTGGCAATTAAAAAGTTATCATTTTCCCTTCATCCCTGTGCCAGTGATTACCAGGACACATTGAGAGATACACCAAGATACACTTTAAATGTAGTAATAAAATACATACATTTATTTAAGCATGCTTATTTGTTTAGTCTTCATGGTAATGAATATATGCAGACATCTATAATGGGAATTGTTCATCACCACTTGACTGACAGTGACCAATTGTAAGAAGCTGTTAGGATAAAGGAACACTGTTCTCTCTGCCTAAGCTATAGCATATTGAATGTAGCATATGATATTCCCCTTTTTTCCTATATTTAGACCTAACTGGATTATTTAGTGTGTGAATTGAAATTGTTGTATTATTCACCCATATTTGTTTTTATCTTTTTAGGTTTCACGATGAGCTAGTAGCAAAAGGCATCCTGAAACCAATAAGTGATGTTGTAGAAGGGATGGTGGTGAAAGATGGATCTTACAACCTTGTGACTCCACATGGAGTGTCTTCAATTGTCAAACACTACCTCAGCCAGTCAGGTAATACTGAACTACAGCTCAAGGAAGTTAAAGTTGAAAATGAATGCTGAACTTCAGGCACAGCTAAACACACAGTTGAGATATATATCTGTATAT
>NW_017306624.1:954897-967832 GCF_000935625.1 Nanorana parkeri | reverse complement strand
TTTATCCACCAAAGGATTTGTAATTGTGCGCAGCTAGTTCTTTTGATACAGGCACCCATTCCAAACAGCAGGCCCCGGCAGTCAAAGTATTTGTAAACCCAATCCCCAAAATATCTTCAACTTTCATTATTTAAATACCCGGTGATCCTGCCATGAAGGTCCTTGTTCTGGTACTTTGTTATGGCAGTAACCATTCTCTGCATAGCTAACATTAGCCATGGCCTAGGGCGGCAGGGCTTCCAAGGGTTTAGACAGCCACCCACCAGCACCACCATGTATAATATAAGGTATCAGGCTGTTCTCCTGCATGTCGGGGAAATCCAGAAGTTCCTCATTATGGGTGTCCGTGCCAGGTGGGTGTTTTTGTTTGTTTGGGGGCAAGCAGGGCTAAATGTAGAGTGGGCGATTTCATTTTGTACAAGTCATGTTGGTGGCTGCACAGCCACCCAAATCACTTTTAGTTAGCCTGCTGGTGGCTGTTTCTACACTGTTATCCCATCTCCTTCAGGAAACCCACCCTGAGAGATGCTTTTTAGCCATTACTTGGGTACATGCGTGTAGACAGATAGAGGCTGTAGAGCATCAGCATTGCTGGGATGTTAAAACAATGAGAGAAAGATGTAAACGTTTTATTAAAAAAAGGGCAATTGTTTGATACACAGTACAAACAATATGCTATTCAGTTAGGGTCTCATTTAAGGCCTTTGTAAAACAAAACTGGCATTCTAATCCTTTCCCACTTCACCCAAAATTATAAAAAAAAAAGGTTTTGGCCGCACATACAATTTAATTTACTTTTCTCTATATTTGGCAGAAGTACTTGTGTCATCCATTTCTACTTGTGCTAAACCACACCCCACAGTTTCAAAGAATGTACTGTCTCTGCAGACGTTGGGGAGATAGCTCTGCGATGCAAAATTTGCATGAACAGTTTCTCCAGTGCCCTCAGGTGGATCTGTTGACTCAGGCAGTGTGGGTGTAGCTATGCTTTGGGCTTCAATTATGATATGTAATTAGTCTATGGTTACAGAGTACAAATAAAGGCTGCTCTGCCGCTGTGCTAGTGGCATTTATGAACTATTTGTTCACATCATTGGTGTTCTTTAGCATCTTTAATGGAAGTTTTATTTAGTTTGGCCTTTATGTGGACACGTCATCCTTGAATACACTTTAAAGGTCTCTAGAATTAAAGGGAGCTTTAATACTTAACCCTGTTTTGTAATTGTTACTATTTTGTAATGGAAGAAAATGATCATTTCCATGTTAGATTTTATTTAAAAAGTATAGCAAATGCCAAACACTGTGACTCAGCAATGCTAATTTTCCCTGCTGGCCTTTCAAAAGTATTCTTTTACTTATTAAAAATGCGATCATTAACAGTGGTCATTAGGCAAACCGTGCCAAGTGTGTGCTCTGGTTACTGACTGGTGTCCTGGTATTAGAATAGCTGGTGGGTGTCTTGGCTCACTAAAAGGTTTCTTAGGTTTTTAAAAAGGAAAATGAATAGTAACATACATGAGGTGCCAATTTAATTGAAACAGAGTTTTTGATTTCTCCTACTTACGTGTTTTTATAATTGCCTAACAAGTGACTCAAATAATCGCTTTTATAAAGAAAAGCAAAGGCCAAAGCCGTATGATTTATTACTGTAGTATAGTTGGAGAGCAGCTGTTGCCTTTTGTGTGGTGCATTTTAACGACTGAACCAGTGTTTATTGAACGTTCGTAATAAAAGGATTTATGTATTAAAGCTAAAGGAGAGGAACATTCTTTGTTTACCACAGAACAACAGCCAGCTGGGGCAGTCATTACATTACCTGGAGGTATTCTATCCAGCAGGGATTTATAAACAAACCTGCTGCATTGAGACATGGTTAATTGTCAAATGGACTGTATAGGTGACACCTCCAGGCTTCTTAATGTCAGGGACACTGTTATGTAGATCGTTACCTGATCTTGGATTGTCAAAATTTGGCCTGTCTCCTTGCCTCCATGTGCGGGCCCCTGCTATACAGTCAGGGGGACCAATTGAGGGCTCATGCACATTGGCGGCTGAACTCTAACAACATAAATTCCAGTGTATTTCCCCCACCAGGGAGCCACAGTTTCTGGATATGTAGTATACTCTGCTACTTGCATACAGCCACACTGTAGTATACTCTGATACTTGCATACAGACACACTGTAGTATACTCTGATACTTGCATACAGCCACACTGTAGTATACTCTGCTACTTGCATACAACCACACTGTAATGTAGGTTTTCTACATTAAGGAATTTGTGCCTGTATGCATGCAAAACTGAACGCAAGTAGCAGCTTATACCTCTGTACAGTACAACCACTTTTATAGAAGGTTGTGGGCACCACCTGTGACTCTCTGGCAGGTGAAATACGCCTGAATTTACATTGTTTGGGTTCAACTGCCCAAGTGCACTTCTTCTTGCATCAGTTTGCAGCACGAGGATGGAGCCTTGCATAGCATTTGCGGAAAATCATCTTGTCACAGTTGTACTTCTGGGCAAGCTGCCTAAGGGAGGACTCAATGATACCACCACAAAACACCAAATGCAAGGTTGACTCCTTCTGGATATTGTAGTCTGACAGCGTACATCCATCTTCAAGGTGTTTGCCAGCAAAGATCAGACCCTGCTGGTCAGGAGGAATACCTTCCCTGTCCTGGATTTTGTCCTTAACATTTTCGATCATGTCGCTGGGTTCAACACAACCTCTAGCGTGATTGTTTTCCCAGTAAGGGTTTTTACGAAGATCTGCATGTTGGCGCCTTCTTGCTTTCCCGCACGGCAGCCAGACTCCCTTACCTTGTTCGAAAATGCCACCGGGGGAGGCAGGAACAATTTACATTGATTGACATCATCATAACTTTTATCGTGTTAAAAACATAGAAAGCAGTAGCAGGCCATTTAAAACCCTCAAATAAATCATCTGTTTTCACTTTGACATTATATATTCTATTCTTATTCATCAGTGATTCAATAATCTCCAACATTAAAATCATAAAGATTCACAGGAAGTGAATACATTTTAGCACTGCGGCTGCCTGCTTTAAGGCTTTGAAACTTTGGACTGAATAAATAACATTTCCTATTTACCTTTTCTAAAAAAAGAAACAATATATATTCTATAAGTCCTAATTATGTTAAAGAAAGTAAATATGCACAAAACCACTGAACATTATCTGAATCATCATCTAGCCTTGGTATTTTCAGTCATTCTCTGTCTACACTATAAAAATTACAGCAAAACTATGACAGCAACGAGTTCCCATGTATATAGCCACAGCTCCTCTGTGAAGTACGTGAATATCAGATATTTAGACCTCTAAGGTTCTTGATCAAGGTCAGTGGTATACTATGCAGTGAGGAAAGGATAAAAATGACCGATCTGAAGCTTGCACCTCAAAAACAAATTGCTGATGGCTTCTTTCTAATGTCTTCACAGAAGGTTTCGTTTAGATGGAAATAGTTAAAGTTTCAGTCCAGACAAAACACATGAAGGAAAGAGATGCAGAGACACTGCACACTCCAGATGCACTGTGAAAGCCATGTTTCATCTTGTTCGAATTGAATTATACAGCTGTTATAGTAAAATGAGTGGATTTTAGCCTTTGAGACAGTTGATGCGTTTCCCAATCAATTGTTTTAAAGGTTGCAAGTTTTGTGTTGTGTTCTGTGACAGTATGACTATCTTTACTGAATGAAAGTGACAGGTGAACATTGAACTCTGGCTTGTAAGTAAATGTTACTTGTCCTCCCATTCTAAGCAGGTTCTGATGTCTGTTATGAGCGACATGTCACACAGATAAACCTCAGAGATGGCAAATGGGAAGTGTCCTGCAAATCTGGATCTCCTGAAGCCTTTGATGTTGTTGTTCTCACCATGCCAGTCCCACAGATATTACAGCTGGAAGGCGATATTGGAAAATGTAAGTCCAGTCATATTTCATCCGTTTGTTTAAAAACTATAGATTTTCTTAACTATTATAAGTCTACCCCTAGTTGTTTAAACAGCCCCGATGCTGTCGACGTACACTGTACGTCGTCAGTCACGAAGGGGTTAAAGAAGAAGTCTCAGCTTGTATTATTTTTCACAGCTCAGTCACCTGACTCCCATGGTGTATGTTGTTGTTTTTTTTTTTCTCCCATGCTTCTCTGTGCAGTAGAAACTGAGATACAGATTTTGACAGTTAACTCCTCTTCATTCCTGACCACGCATTGCAAAGGAGACAGATTCTTCATTGACGACTTGTATCAGAGCTGTGGAAAATAATACCAGGCAGGACTTTAATTCACAGTCCCATCAAATTCCTTTTCACTGAAAAGGCAGAAAGCAGTTGGCCATGGCACTTTTCACTGCAACGAGTTTACATTCTGGTACACTAACATAATATATGTAATTCAGCCCACATATTCTGCCTGCAAGTAGGCGTGCAAACAGCATCATATGCACTATGAGTCAATGCATCATGTCTTTGTAACCTTTCTTCTAGGGTGCCTGAAAACTGTTGTATTGGGACTTTGCTGCAGAAACTAAACACAAAAATTACAATTTTCAGGTATTAAGTAATATGTGTTAAACATATGGGGAATATAATACTAGTGAAACTTCTAGTGAAATGTGCTAAATGTGAAAATAGCTACACTAAAAACACAGCGGGTTAACAACCTGCATCCTTCGAGAGAAACAAAAATATGATATTCAGCTGGGGTCATGAAATGAAGGCGGAATCTGGCTCCTGGGCACACTCCACATGTTACACTGTAGTAGACCTCTTTGTCAAAAGCAAGTGAAGCTACTTTACAGTTGTAACTTGCATTTTGTGCCAAAAATAAAAAATGCAGTTTGTTAGGCTTTTCTTTCCATTTGTGATCCCTTTGGGGAGATTTTCCCTCACTTCCTGTCCCTGTGAAACCAGTACAAGGAATTGGGGGTGTGGTTGTTACAGAGACAGAAAGGCACAGACAGCAACAAAAACTTTATGAACAGTTCTGACCCTTCTCCACTCAACTGAGAATGTGTTTTTAGTTTTTGTCTGAGTCACTTTTTGGATGAGTACGGACACCCGCACGGATGTGCAGCTCGGGTGAGCGTATGGCCGCCTCCTCTCATAGAGAAGAACAGGCTGCTGTGTACAATTACACGCAGCACCTGACCTTCCCAGGAACGGCCCGATAGGCCGTGAACGGATCTGTACGTGCCGACTCTTTAGCTGTGTGAATGAGGCCTTATGCATTTTATAGGCTGTATAGGCTATATAGGCTTTTTTCTGTTTATAAGTATTGGGATGGAACGCTATGGCTATTTAGGTCTAACTACCGGCAGAGGACAGCCTCTGTTGAGAAAGAAAATGCATTTTTGTATTTGTTAGTTTAACATATGTTTAAAAATAATAAAGTCACAGCAATGGGAGTAGATGTGAATGTTGTAGCTCACAATTGTGTATTGAAGATGCAGTGTATATGCTCACAATGCTTAGGCAGGGGAAGGCCAGCTTGTTATCCTTAATTCTATTCGATAAAAATGACATCATGTACAGCTTACATTTGGTATAAATCTAATATGGTCACTAGGTGGCAGTGATTTAACATCTCTCATCCTAAGGCCTATGTGGAGGAGGAAAAATGAAGAGTTGTCTACTGCTACACAATAGAACATTAATTTGACTAGGACAGAAAATCTGAAATATTAATAGAAAGGACTACAAATGTCAGTGTAAATTGCTTTCATTGCTCTTATAAATAACAGTAAATATGAGATGAATTGCATGAGAATACTTTCCTTACATTCCCTGTACTTGATAATAAAATATAGCAGCATGGTTTTAAAGGAAACCTGTACCAAGAGAAGTACTGAAACTTTCATTGCTGCCCTCTCCCCAACTGAAAATGCTATTTATCTGGCTGTCATGCTCATAACCGTGTCTTCAATGCGGTCCCTGACTAAGAACAAACATTGTGATGTTCCTGGCTGCATCATTTTCCTGGATTCGGACTGTATTGAAGACAGACATTCAGAAAATTATCATTTTTACAAATGGCCACCCCCATGTTCCTTTCAGTACAATACAGGTTTCCTTTTAACAAGTTAGGAACCTAACAGTCCATCTGGTTAACGTGGTTGTCCTCCATTTTTGTTGAGTTGTTGAGAGATGTTGAAACGCGCTAGTAAACTTAGTGTCTGGTTGTGTTCACTTGGTGTTTCTGTTCTGATCGTGAATTGCTGCAAAAATTGGATAACATTACCCAGTAACTGAAGACTGTCTGCAAACAGGGCATTCTGTGACTGATGTAGAGGGATCACATTCAGAAAGAGATACATTTTATGCATTAATAATGCCCATTCTAATTTGATGGAAATGTCATTTTCTTTCAAACTGCACCCGAAAACCAAAAGCAGGCACTGATACATAGCTTTGTTTTATGTTATGCTGCTGTTTACTAGTATCTTCTGTCTAGTGGAACTACAAGTACCCATATAGCCTGCAATGGTTTCTTCCCTTTCATTGTATAATGTACATTTCCCAGCTTTGCATGCATTTGAGCCTTTTCTGATTTTCTTATTTAAAATCAGAAAGTATTGGGAAAATGGCTTTGTTCTGCATAGCTTTTCTAATAGAGAGAAGATCTAGAAGATCTTGGGTAAAGCTGTGACATTTCCCATGCTGCAGCATGCCAAAAAAAAGTACATAATCGCAAAGCCCTTCCTATAAATGTGTAATTCTCCATTTCCTGTTAGTTGATACCATTTAAGTTGCAGCAATCCATGCAGCCTTAGAGCAACATTTAGTTTAATAAAACACTGTATTAAAAAAACAAGAAAAATAAAGAATTAATTTTAATTTAAAAAAAAAACTTGTTTTCACCACTTTTCAGCCCTTGTTGTATCTGAGCACACTGATCTACTGCAGCCTCTTTGTAGTCACATCAGTCTACATGCATGCATTCTAGCAAATGCTGCGTGTGACCCCAGTAGAACATGCCCAAACATTGTGTGTCAGCGCAGATTTGTAGCTCCCATCAGAAGCCTGTGTGACAACATGCAGGAAAACAGTTGAGAGACGGGAACAGACCATCGTTGCCCAATAACAGGACATGTCTGCACAAGGACCTTCATGGTGGGATTGCCTGATATTATTATAATAAACGTTTCAGATTTAAAAATATTCCAAAAAAACTTTTACATTTGTTTAAGATTATACAAGATTTTAGTAGTGTGGGTTTATATATATTTTAAAAATTCCTTACCTTTTTTAGGATAGATTTATCTGTAAACTTATAGAATTAGTAAATTCTGTGCTATTGTGTACAAACCTCAATATCTACAAACAGTGCTACCTTCTATGCAAACATCCACAACACAAGTCTGCTTTAACTAGTATCATCCCGCACAGAAGTATTGAAGTAGTCACCTGCACTCCAAGCTCAAACATGCTGGACGTCTTTTATTCAGACACTAGGTAACCATAGTGGCACAGTGCAAAAAAGCAACATTTCGGAATCGAGCATGGTCCCTTCATCAGGCAAACACAGTGACGAACAGAAGACCTCTTACTTGTGAAGGGCCACTCTATTGAGTGAAGCCTCTTGATGCGTTCTGAAGATCGTCTGCTCTTTAGACACCCTGCTGTCTGATGATGATGTCCAAGCCTTTTGAACATGTTTAGTTCCTGTCGAGCTACCAAAGCTGGTACTAAGATTGTCTAGTTTAGTTCCTCAGTGGGCATATGTACAATTAATTTAGCCTGGATGATTGTCATCCAGAGGGCAAGCCTTCTTTCCTGACTGTTTGTAATATAGTTGGCGTCTTTGAGGACCAGTCTGGGTCCTTCTTTAAGAGAGATGTTTCTTCACTCTTCCTCTTTTGTATATATTAATGTTGATTGCCTGCAGTAGGGCTGTATATAATGCCAGTAGGCCTTGGCTGAGCACATGACCTTTCAACATGTGAAACACAGTGTCATGTGCAAAACTCTATCTATAAAATGCCTGTTTGTTGCATCATTCTAAGTGTACCACAAACATTCCTTTCACACACGTATACTGCAAAGACCAGGAAGATTCAGGGCTTTGAGAGCGAGCACACAAGTACATAGTTCCTGAGGGTGTCAGCTACACATTAGTAAATTTTTCCCGTCCCGACTTCCCGTTGTGCAGGAGGAGAATGCACTCCTCCTGCACAACGATGTCTTTTTTTGAGATTTGAGATCCTGAGCTTTCCCAGAATCCTGCGGTGAGCGCACAATGACATTGGCGCCTACAGGAAAACGGGGTGTACGATTTGTATGTTTTTCTCTATTGCTTTACTGAGTTTTCCGTTCGGGGAGCTGCAGCATAAGCGGACATTTCACTGTTTTATTTTTGAGGCTTATGTCTGTTATTTTCCTGCACTTGGCGTGTGTTTGGAGATTACCTCAAATGCAGCTCAGCAAATCCCATTGACTTTAATTGTGCAGTACACATAACAGTTCAAAGTCTGCATTTGACCTGCTTTATGCTGCTTTTCTTTTCTTTGGAAGCATCATGTCCTCTTGAGGTGTGTTTGTACTGCAGGTAAAGCAAGTCAAATGCAGCCTTTTATTATGAAGCTCTGCATTTTCCATTCAAATGCTCAGTATGTGTTCAAATGGGAAAAGCAGTGTTTGATTAAAACACCTCTACAGTCTCCTTGATGCATTTATTCTGGTGTTCTGTGGTTTAATGCTACAGGGCAAATATTCCTAATCCTGACTATTTTAAGATCCATACTGCCAACTGGAGAGAAGATTGCATAGTACATTGGCTTAAGATGACCCTGATTTAAAGGTTGAAATAAAGCTGCACCCTTTTAAGAAAGATTGTAAATACTTTACCTGTCCTGCTGCCTGACCGTTGCTCTGTAGATGAGGAATCATCTCTTGAGGTCTGCTTTAAACCAACACTTTGATCTCCTAAACCTTCTGCTGCTCTTAGTGGTTACTATTGAGTCCCTTCTGTTTCGTGCCCTGACACAGAGGATGCAGGAGGGACCATTGAGTACAGCGTGGAAAGCAGGAGATTGAGACTTATGGAATTGCCGGTTTCCCAGTAGACTTTTGGGGATGGCTTCTCATAATTGGAGTGGCATTTAATTCAATTTTTTTTACAATTTTGTGCTTTTATTTTAACTTTTAGATTGTTAGCAGGTCCACTTTAACCTGAGGATTCATACTTGCCCAAACCACATGGGAGGTTCTCCTTGGAATCCATCTGCAGTGAATTTTATATAAAATACAGGTTATAGAATAATTGAGTGGGATTTCTGACATTCACACATTTCAGTGCTTAGTCAGATAGGCCCCACTTATTTCTAAGCTTGAGGACATCTTGCAGCATATAGCTCTTTCTATCCGAGCCTGACTTTCCTTGGCCTGCCTCCTTTGATTCATTGGATTTAAGTTCTTTGAATCATTGGGTCTCAGCATCAATTGATGTCATTAGCGAATGTAATGAAAACGGAAAGGTTTTATTTCGGAATTCATTAGCATGTTGATGAGGAAAGGGGAGGAACCAGGGAATGCAAAACATAAGGAGAATAAACGTCAGCTTTAAAGGAAAACTCTAGTCTGTGTGAAATGGTAAGGAAACATATAAAATATCTAGTTGAATATTCTTCACTTTTATTGTGTTGTTCAGAAGTACCTGTACCAAATATTTTAATTAATTTTCCAAAAGATTTGCAGGTTTATATCATTGGCTTTTGGATGGTGTGTGATGGCTGGTTTGTTTTCCCAGAATTGGCAGAGACTGGCTTTGTTTCCTGCTTTAGGCCCAGCGTTGGAGGAGTAGTGTGTTTCATGTCAACAAACAGAAAGCAGACATGGGTAAATAGCTATTCCCATATTTACGAATTGAGGTTTTAAAAAAAAATTCTGTTCAATTCTTTTTTTCTAACTTTCACGACAAGTAATTCAGGTCTCAGACTGGCTGAGCAGCTAACCTTTGACAAGTACAGTTGACATGATATATAAACTTCCTGGCAGGCTTTGTCGGGTGAGCCCAGAGCATGTGTGCTTTTTAGGTCATTAGGTTGACCTTTCATTAAAGTAGGCTGCTCGGGTATGCGCCAGGATGTTTTCCATCATGCTGAAAATTTTTACGTTCCACATAAAGCCAAGTGTCTGTTTTCATTGAGAAAATCCAGAAACCGCCAAAGTCAACAGACGGCAAAGCCTACAGAATGGCTATGGCGGGCTGGTGCCTTTCACGACTGCCTTTTTCCAATGGCTTCAGTTTGGTGTGTTTTGTTGACACAGACCATGCTCATTAGGATGTCTTTCTTGGAAAAATTAAATGAGCGGATAAAAGTCAACTCTCAGATTGACGTGTTGAGAGCAAAAGACTAACTCATAACGAATATGGCAATTTATATATTCCAGTATATTTACTAGGCATCCTTTTGCTTGTGGGTTTTTTTTTTCCTTGAATGTTTATATCATAGGGATCTTCTGAATTGGCGACATGGACATTCTTGAATTTTGCGGTACTCTATATGTACAAGTTGGTTCACAATAATACTCGGTTTTAGCACCTGTGAGTTTCTAAGTGTTTATCTAAGTGGCAGAAGAAGGAGTCTTTCTTAGTAGGGATACAATATGATGACTTTCAAAATATACACTGCTCAATCCCCAAAGTCGGACAACGCAGACCCAACCAGTCACATCAATCAGGTGCAGGCAGAGTCTCTATGATTAAGCCTGTCTGGTGCAATGCATGAGGGGCTATGGGACCGGTGTGGGATGATTTTGCTGTGTACTGTACTTGGTTGGTATGGCCTTTTAATAAATCTGATTCATTTATGAACTGTCGGATGTGCACCTCTACGTTGGAATTTCATAAAACAGAGCTTGACACATTTTCTTTGAATCTGGGAGCCAAGTTTTTTTTAAAAGCTTAAGTTTTTAAAAGGTTTATTTTCAACGACAGTTGTAATTTTTAATTACAGTTTTAATTGGCACACGCGGCGACACCTGACGTGTAGCGCAAACGTAGTTTTTGTATGTAGATCCACCATTGGATAAAATAGTAAATGTATGCCAAAAAAAATCTTTTACGGAGCTTCATGAATAGAGAGGAGTTATAAAAATTGGAGCTGAAGTGGAGCTGTTGCCAATAACTTCAAATCAGATTATTTGTAGCTCTTGTACAGTAAAATTTGATTAGCTCTACTGTTGCAAAGTGTAAGTGTGTGTTTTTTATGCTCACATATGAATCTCCCTATCCAGCTGAACTGTAAATTCTGTGCCGGATGTAGCTGTAACCTCATACTACTTATGGGATCCTGTCTCTGCTCCCAATGTAACCTTGGTGTCACTTCTTGTGTAATGCTTCTCAGAGTTGGAGATCTTCTATGTAATCAAACTTCCATCAGTTCTAATTGCACAATAATAGCCACTGCTTCACACAAATTGCAGCAAAGCAGCACTATTTCTTATTAGGAATGGGTTATTATAGGTTATTAAACGCAATGGAAAGTGTGTCTATTGATTTTTAAATGGCCATTATGTGTTCTTTGCTCTGGGGGCAAAATCATCCATCTGCCTGGTTTCTTTAAAATTATTCACAATGACACAAGAGTGTCACATAGTGCTTAAACAGAGCTAATTAATTGATTTAGCATGTGTGTTAGTAGCTTTTGTTATTTTTTTGTGCACACCCTTACAAGGTTATGTGTACTATTACTTTATTAGTGCATGTCAAGGTGTCCACTTTTTATCATTATTTTAATATTAACACTTCTATGTATTTTATATATCTAGGTTGTTCATATGTTACATATGCTAGCCAAACTATAATAACATTACAATATAGTAGTGGTAACTCATGTTGGCAAGTTATGTTAGTTTGTGACTTTTTCGAAGGCAAGTCAACCTTCCAATTTTTTACTTTGTGCATATCTAATATTTCTGTACTGTATTTATATATTTTTCTACTGCTAATTCTATACTGACGATGTATAAGATGCAGGGATGTGCTCATGTTATGGTATTCTTTTTCTTTGCTACTTGCACCCTAGACATGCTGCATTTTTCACATTGCACCTCACCATATGTCAGTGGTGAACACAAATTAATGAAATGTCAATTTGATATTTCAATAAAGCTTAAAAAAAAAAGCATTGACTTGCAACAAGCCAAGGCACCGACCCCCACTGCCGGCTAAAATTTGCCTTTTTAGTGTACAAGCTGGTGTGAACAAGCCCTAAAAGTCTTGCCTAAGAGCAAACACCACAGGATGCCTGCAAATATCTTAATTGGCCAGAGAATCCTCATTTGTGTACCTCTCTGATTTTGTTTTTCCAAAAATGTATATGGAAAAGTGCCTAGTGCTCCTTTCAATAGGAAGGAATATTACTAATGGAAGGGACAATATTAACAACTCAGCTTTGTGTAAAAGACCATACAAACATATTGCTGGCATCCTGAATTATTATTATTATTATACAGTATTTATATAGTGCCAACAGTTTGCACAGCGCTTTACAATATAAGGAAGACATTGCAATACAATTCACGACAAGATGGTAAGGAAGGCCCTGCCCTAGAGGGCTTACAGTCTAAAAGGGATGGGCAAGGGATACATGAGGACTTAGCTGTGTGGGGATGAATTGTTTGAGGACGTGATGGTTGAGCAGTTAGGTTGAGGTGGGATAGGCTTCCCTGAAGAGATGAGTCTTAAGGGATCGCCTAAAGGCAATCGGAGTGGGAGATAGATGGACAGGTTGCTGTAAAGAGTTCCAGAGGATGGTAGAGACTCTAGAGAGGTCCTGAAGGCGAGCATGGGAGGAGTTGGCGAGGGAGCTAGAAAGCAGGAGGTCTCTGGAAGACTAATCCTAATTACTACTAAAGGGATGCAGACACTTCACTATTCCTGATTACAACACAGGAAGCTCACCAGCTGA
>NW_017306624.1:917436-954849 GCF_000935625.1 Nanorana parkeri | reverse complement strand
CGTTTGGAAAGGACATGCTGCAACAAACAACTTTTTCTTCAGAACATAAACGAGAAGGAGACTGAAACAAAGTTTGGTTAAAATCCTTGGAATGTACACAGATCACCCAGGCAGGATTGATTTTTTTTTTCAACAAAAGTAAAAATGACTTTAAGATTAAAGCAATTCTCATCCAGCTTCATGTTGTGGCCTTGTGTCAGTACATGAGGTTGTGGCACTTCCTAAAACTCACTCTTCCAAAAACTGAGCTCATGATATCCCCCTATGCAACTTTTTCATTGAGATTAATAGCACTACTATCCCTCCCTCCCTCCCACCATGCCAAGGTGCTAACTGCAATCCTGGACTCTGACCTCACTTTTCAGCCCCACATCCAAAAACTGTCCAAATCTGCCACCTTCACCTTTGTAACATTTTCAAAATATGCTCCTTCCTACCTAATGAAACCATAAAGCTACTTATTTACTCACTTGTTATCCCTCATCTCGACTATTGCAACTTCCTCCTCACTGGCCTACCACTACGCAGGTTATCCCTGCTTCAGTCTATCATGAATGCTGCTGCCAGATTCATCTACCTCACTAACTGCTTAGTGTCCAACGCCTCTCTATGCCAATCCCTCCCCTGGCTTCCAATCATCCAAAGAATAACATTTGAAGCATTAACAACCACTTACAAAGCCATCCACAACTCTTCCCCCCGGCTATATCCCCAACCCGTCTCAAAATATCACCCTAATCGCCCTCAGGAGGTCCCAAGACCTCCTGCTCTCTCGCTCCCTCATCAATTCCTCCCATGCTTGCTTCCAGGACTTCTCTATAGTCTCGCCCATCCTCTGAAACTCCCTACCCCAACCTATCCGGCTATCTCCTACTCACTCTGCCTTCCAATTATTCTTAAAAACTCATCTCTTCAGGAAAGCCTATCCTGCCTCTAACCGCTGAACTTTGACTTTCTCAAACAATTCATTCCCACACAGCTATCACCTGTTGTATCACTTGCGCTTCTCATTGGTCAGCGTAGTCAGGTGACCACCAATGAGTGCTTGTAATTTGTGAGCAAAATTCAAAATTCGTAGTGCAGGGCTGCGCTGGATGGCGGTGCAGATAATACACACGTAGCAGCGAAGGGGAAGGACCGTTCACTGAAAGGTAAGTATAGTGAGGGGTGGGGGGCAGATTTGAGTGTTTAATTCAATTTTCCCAAATTACTTAGGAAACTAAACATACACTTAAATGCACATTGTGAGAGTTAGAGAGAGCTGCTGTCCGGCTACCACAGTATGGCCCACAGTGGATTGGGGGCAGCACTCAGCAGACACACACATGCAATGCTCTACATGTACGTTTATTCACATGCAGATGGCGGGAGCAGCAGAGTTGGTTTTAATTTTTAATTTATTGATTTTACTATTTTTTACTTTTTAATTTTTTTCACTTAACTTTATTGCTATCACACAGGGGCTAACACGTCCCTATGTGAAAGTGTTTGGAGGTGACAGGTACTCCTTATGGACAGGTTCTCCTCATGTCTCCTCTGCCCTCCAACACAAGCAGGCTGCTACAAGTGATCTTGGGCGGCTGTACAGCTCCCTAGATCACTTGTACAAAATGAGCTGTGACTCCACTGCTCTACATTTAACCCTGCTTGGCCACAGCATGGCTAAATGTAGAAAAAACCCCACCTGCCCGACACACAGAACTTCATGTTCTGGGCATCAGGTGATAGGATTCGCACACCCCTGCCACTGTAATATCTTCCTAGTTTTGTAAAGCGCTGCACAAACTGTTGGTGCTATATAAATCCTGTATAAAAAAAATTAGTTGGATGTATGGTAACCAGTCAGTTCAAAATGTTGTCTTCTATAATATAAACACAGATGCTTTCTTTACAAACTTCAATGTGGTAACACCTGGTGATTTACCCATTTTCCCCCCATATACACATGACAAGCACGTGCCACTGATGCAAATTCAGTGCTTTCAAACCAGTGTGTAACCATACAAGAGCAACATTCTGACTTCAGTGTGGCTGCAGGTAAATCATGACATTGTGGTTTCAGTCAGTGCATAACTTGTAGAATGTAGATGGGGAGTATCCCTTTCATGTTGATGCACACCCAGGATTACCCTTTTCTCTTCACAGCAAACTTGTAAATCAAACCACATTTTTGCATTGTGAACAAATTGAAGTTTACACTGTCCCATATGCCCAGGGTTGGTGTATTGTTTCTCCTAATATGCCCAGAAACCTTTGAATGTATCGTTCATGTATGGAGCATATATGTGTGTAATATTGGCCATCTCCATCTTGGGATTGTTGCGTAAGCTGGATCTCAGACACTGTTTTAGGATCAACACAGCACTAAAGCTGGCCATACACCGTAAGATTTTTCTTGCAGGCTGAACAAGAAAAGTCACTTGATTCCACCATCCATGCTAGAGATGTGTATTCAGCAGGTGGTTTGGCTGCAGCCACTTGTCGTTCGACAATTTTTCACCCAGCTCCTTTGACAAAGTCAATTGGAAAGTCAATTTTGTTGAGTCAGACGCTGCCAGCCCAACCAACCACAGATTGCATTTCAGCTGATTCAACAGGAAACTGATAAAATCCAACCAGTATATAGCCAGCTTTACTATTTATGGAGTCCTACCACTCTTAAGGTGCCCATACACTTTACAACCATGGCAAGACCTTAGTCTTGCCATGGTTGTAAAGTAATTTTAAAAAACTTACAATCTGCCCATTTTGGACAGGCAGATCGTACTGAGGGGCGGGCTTCCGATGACCGCAATGCAGAACGGGCAGTGTGCGCGTGCGCACACCTGCCTGTTCGGCATTTGTCTTCTGAGCATCATTAAAACCAGCTGCAAATCGTAAGATTTTCGGCTGGTTTTCTAGCATGCTCCTTAGAAAAAAAAAGCCGTGCGACCGTACAGTAGAAACGGTCGCATGCATTCATTCACACTGCACGATTCTCGTACGATCGCAGGATTTCATCGAGAATCGTGCAGTGTATGGGCACCTTTACAATTCTATACAGTCAGGACAACTTCACCTCATTCACTACACCAAGTGAATGATCTCATTGCAAATTCAATTCTCACTTGGCTAAGTTAATGAGCTAAGGGTGTTCTAATTTCAATCATATGCAAACAAAAATTGTGTTGGTTCTTTTTCCCCTTGCACATGATTTAGGTATTTTTTGAAAAATGATTTTTCCCTGTTATACCTCATACACTAAGATAAGTGAAATTTTACTTTGCAAAATGAAAATGCTGTACCCCTTCAGTAAATCAGGGTCATTGTGTGTTTATATTTAAAGACCCAAGGTCTGCCATTTGACACTTTAAAAAGAAATTTAGATTGGAAGGCTTTTTTACACTTTGCTACACAGACTATACTTGTTTATCAGCAGCATTCAATAATGGGTTCACTCTTACTAAATCATTATTATTACACCAAAATTATAGTCCGTTTTCCACTCATTGCAGCATCACATAATTATGCCGTGCAACCTGGCAGACAGAGATTTATCCTGAATGTATGTCTGGCACTCTGTGGGCTAGAACAACTCATGTAAGTTGGAAAGTCTCTTAAACTCTTTGTGAAAAGGAAAGGACAGGACAGATGATGCAAGTATATCTAGTATTACAGCTCCTAATTACACACAGGTGTCTGGCTTGTGAAAAGGAAAAACTATTAATGAAATGAGCATTTTATAATTAGGTGTCTTGTGCCAATCACAGTTTGGCTCACATGAAGGACTCACATGAAATATTTTTTTTGGTGCAAAAAATGTGTATAAATGAGGCACATTGTCATTTGTAGGCCATCGTGTGGTGTTAGGCCTAGTTCACACAGACTTCCTTTTGTACATGTTAAAGAGCAGTTTGTACACTGGGCATTTACAAAGCTTTTAGCAGGCTTCATGTAGCTTTCTTAAAGTTACTAAACCCAGTGTTACCTACAGGTCCTACTGGCTGTTATTTTAAACTATATATGTACCAATACCGATACTAGTATCTGTATCCCGGTCTCGATACCAAGTATTTGGGCAATACTCGTACTCACCCAAATGATACCTTCCCAGATACCGGTACTTCTGGTCAGGGGAGATGGAGCCAACTTCCCGGCCAATCAGGAAGCTGGGGCAGTGGGGAATGACTCGCTGCCTGGCTTCCTGATTGACTGGGAAGCCAGCTTCATGCTGTTTGGCTGGCTCAATGCTGATTGAACAGGAAGCCGGCTTCCCAGCCAACTTCCTGGCCAATCAGGAAGCTGGGCGGCGGGAAGCTGGCTTCCCGGCCAACCAGCATCAAGGCGGCCAAACAGCATGGAGCTGGCTTCCCGGGCAATAAACAAGCCAGGCAGCAGGTGATGACACGCCGCCCAGCTTCCTGATTGCCCGGGAAGATGGCTCTATGCTAACAGAAGTACCGGTATGGGTGCTTGGTATCGGTGAGTACCGAAATATAAATATCGGTACTTCTACGCGATACTGAAAAACTGGTAACGGTGCACCCCTGCTTTAAACAATATGCTAGCAGGCTTTTAGCAAGCTTCAAGCAGTGCTTAACACTTACTAATAGCGAGCACTTCCTTTACAAACTGTATTCAGCAGTTACAGAACAAGCTGAAATGTTTACAAAAAAGCTGCTTTTGTTTTTTTAATGCCTGCTATAAACATTACTTTTCAGAATATAGCCTTCAGAAGGTAATGCCTTTGTGAGCTGTGATGTTAGAAATGTTTTTGAAAATAAGTAAAAATATGGTCCAAAAGCTACTCATTCCTTGCTGGATCATGACAAAATTCCTTCTAAAGGGTGCCTAAATAGTTCTTCCATGTTTGCTACCCAGTGGACATTGTTAATTGTTTGTAGCTGGAGTGCCCGGGTTCTTCATTAAGAAAAAGGCCATCCATTGACTTTTTATATCTTAATGGGTTTCTGATGATGAGAATTCTGACTCTTTCTGTTGTATTTTCCTTCTATTTAGGATTATGTAGACTGTAGCAGAGTATTTCATGGGGCACAGAAAAGATCTCCAGCAGGAGGTGTTAAGACATATTCCAGAATGAGAGTTATCTGTAGGAATCCTTAGCGACATCTGGAGAATCTTTAAAGCCACTTTAAGTAGATTGACCTTATTGTATTTCCACCAAATTGGGTTAACACCTATTATATACAGTATATATTAATGCTCTTATTTACAAAGCATAGCTTAATAAAAAATAATTAGAAGTGCTGCTTTCCTTTTTACTTGCTAAAAATTCTTGTTTAGCTTCAAACTTTTATATAATGTTAAGCAGGAGGCTGTGGACTAATGTTTGCCATAATAAACCCTGTCTGCTCTGCTGGCAGGTCTCTATTAGTTGTAAGCTAGATGTGTAGGACTGTCTGTCCTAACAAAGGGTTAAAGATTTCAGGGCTTGGGTTGTACATTGTATGTTCATGCACAAACTGTCCCTCAAGTATTTCCTTTCTCTCCACATTGCCATCAATTCTAAGCAACCAGAGCTGCCTGTAGTATCCTATGTATAAACCTGCTCCAAAGAAACAACTAGAGACGTTGGAAATATTTTTTAGTTATGCTATGCAAATGGCATTAATGAGGGGTTTCTGAAATGTGTTTCCAGAAGTGGAAGCACGCTTTAAAAATGTTCATGTGTTTTCCAAGATTTATGGCAGATTTGAACATTTAGGCCCCGGGGCGGTTCGGCCGACATGAATGATCCCATACATTGCTATAAGAACCATTCATGCGACCGCACGGCTCAGTGTGATCTGAACCACACCACCGCTCCCTGAACCTTTTTTGCCACGCTGATCAGTGCGGTTTCCATACAGCTTTCAATGATGATCAGCGCCGGTTTTGGGCGTTTTTAATTGCGTTTCAACACTAAAACGCAATTAAAAACTCCCATAACCTCCCTTTTGAAATCCGTGTGGAAACTGCGCTGATCCGCAGCCGTCCAAGTGTGAATGGGCTCTTAGTTGTAATTGACAGATGGCTGGTGCACAATTCCCTTGGCCAAATGATCTCTAATTATATAATAACGGAAATAGTATATGTGCTTATGTGACTACTACATGAGATATTTTACTAAACACAGAGAAGGGGGATTATCAACACTGGAGCAGACAGAATCTGGAGCAGCTGTGCACGGCAACCAGTCAGCTTGTCTCTTTCATTTTCAAATCTAAACTGAAAAGAGAAGCTGCTCCAGATTTTGTCTGCTCCAGTTTTGATGAATTCCCCCCTGGATGTTTTGCATTTTTCAGTATGTGCTCTTATAGATTTCCCTTAGTTCTGACCGACATAAACACATTTTACTTGATTTTTATAGGACAGTGGGGGTATCGTTTTATGAGTGCGTAGGTAATGTCCAGGAGTTCTACAGAACCAGAAAATAGTTCTTGCTGTGGGCATACAGTAGGCGTATTTTAATTGTCTGTCTGACTTTTACAAACGCAGACTGGCCAAACCTTTTTTGTATGCAAACAAGACTTTGGGCAGAAAGAATTCTCCAGTTATTTTAGTTATGTATTCCTTTAAAAATGTATATTTAAACACAATGTATGGACATAAATGTGCTGGCAGGACAAGAACGTGATGAATTATCACTGCGCTGCTGCTTCTTCAGTGCCCAGTCAGCTGACTACATCACTAAGATGTGCTGCTGCACTGGAGATCAAGGCTTGTGCTGTGCTGTCTGGCAGGGGTGTCTCGATCACTAGACTGGCTGTGAAGAATTACAAATCTTTGGCAGGTAATGCATTTCCAATATATTTTAACTGTGAACACAGCCAGTTGTCTGCTGTTCAGAATTAAGGGTGCATATAAAGGCAGACATAAATATACAAATAGTAGTTATGGTAAGACTAAGTTTAATAATAGTTTGTGTTAGACAAGTTTTTTTTTTTTTAGAAACACAAAGTGCATAGCTCACCCGTCATACATCCTTGTAATCCACATTTGGTGCACGGATAACCCTCTTCTGGGATGATTTTATCAAATACTGCAGAACCAGCACTCAATGCTCTTCCAAAGGAAATCAAACTATTCCACATGCATCTGTACAAAAAAACATTCCCAGAGGAGGAAATGTGCTCAGAAACTGTTGCAATGTAAGGCCCAGTGGATCTTTTTGTTTATTTGAAAAGCTAGGTTCTACAGGATTTTAACCATCAGTGGGTCACTGGTTCTATGTTTTAAGCAATTTGTGATTGTCATGTAATATTTTGATGTTAGTGATCCCATTGTTACAATGGGTTTTACAATATAATGTCTGATTTTGATGATGCTTACCCATATTTTTGAAGTGCGCATTCTCCTTGTTTAATAGATACAGGCACTTCTCCCCACCCTTTGTGGCGTGCTATTTTAGTAGGGTTGGTGTTGGTTCACAACCAGCTATGAATAAGTCCGCGTCAGGAAACGCGTCATCCGTTGTTTTTTGTACAGATGCATGTGGAATAAATTTAAATTTTCTTTGGAAGAGCATAGTGTGCTGGTTGTGCAGTTTTTGTTTTTTTTATATTTGAAAACATAAATATAAAAAGCACAAATACATAAAAAGATAACCTTCCTTTAAAAATCAATGTTCTGCCCAGTCTACTTTATATCTTTAGTTCTATCCCAGTATACCCATGGTAAAACCTTCTTTACTTATCTTCACTTCCTGGCTACTGCGTTTGTCTGGGGGAACAAATAACACAGACTGAAATACGCCATTCTCAAGAAACTGAAAAATTAAAGGGGAGTGGTGCTTTCAGATGTTGTGCTATACCACAAGGCTGGTCTTCTTAGTAATATTTCTTACTGGTTTCACACTGCCCCTTAGATCTGAGTTCTCTCTCGTGGCTCCCACCCTTCCCAATGACAACACCACACTACGCTCCCCATATTGGCATCACCCCTCTTAGCAATATAGGACAGGTTTATTATACTGAAGACATTCTCCCACAGTCCAAGCCCCCTCATTCCCATATTTGGAAACCCATCTTTAGGCACTGGTGTGGGTGCACCAGAGATCACAAAATTCTTCTCTGCTTGATACTGTTTTATCTTACACAATTGTGTGGTGTCTTTTGTACTGTAATACTTGAATAATGACATTCGGCCATAAAAAGATAACCTTCAAACTTATTTACAGTACTACTTTTATGGCTAGACACATCCATTTGTATTTATGAACAAGTTCACTTATGGCGGAATCTGAGAGTTCAGATACTTTTAAATAGGAGTGTCGTGGCCATACATACAGAGAGGATAAAAACATATTTAGAATTTGCTACAATAAAAACAGTACAACATACTGGCATATTAAAAAAAAATAAGAAACACAGAAAGATGGGATTGTCTTTAAAACATCAAACATGTTTGTTTGTTTTTTGTATAGTATGAAGACCATAACATTTTTACTGTTGATATAATCAGGAGTTATGTTGTTCTTAAAGGAAACATGCTGAAAGAAGTATAGAGGCTGTGATTGCTGACTTCCCTCTGCAAATGTCCTTCTGTCTCTTAAATTAAAGGAGAACTATGAGGTGAGTGCTTTTCACTCATCCTCATAGTTCTAGCCGACCTGTGACAATTAAACTGTCACAGGTCGGCTCAGTAGATCGGGAAGTGAGCGAATACGTACCGGCGTTTGCTCACTTCTCGATCCTGTCACGGCAGAGAGCCATGACAGGAGGGGCTGGATTCCCCCCTCCCTGCTCCAATCCTCCAGTGCTGACTGGCGGAACGGACGGGGGAGGGGGCGGGTACAGCTGGCTCTGCCTCTAGATAGGCAGAGCCAGCTGTCACTCATGCAGCTGGGCGGATCCAGACGTAATTGTCAGGATCTGTTTCAGGCTGCGGCGTCTCAGTATACCGCGAGCTGTAGCTCACGGTATACTGCGGCATCTCAGTATACCGCGAGCCATAGCTCGCGGTATACTGATCTTAGGGTGACGGGAGGATGCAAGTTTGTGTCCTCCCGTTACCATTAGGAGAACTATGGGGAAAAGCCCTACCCCATAGTTCTCCTTTAAATAACACTAAACTCATAAATTAAATAATAAAAACATGTCCCAGTATATAAACAATAAATGTGTACGTTATTTGTCATTGCTCAGCTCTAAATGATCAAACAAATACTTATTTTTTCATTGTTCCAGATGCCTAACCTTCTGCTAGGGAGTGGCTACTTTTCTTCCCCATGGTCCCTGTGTGGGCCAAAAAGTAGCCACCACTCTATGCTCACTCCAAATAAGAACTACAATCAGACGTGAGGACGCATGAAGTGCAGTCACATCTCCTCTTTACATTCCTCCTCTCTTTCAAATCTCTACCCACAAATCCTCCCCCCTAGACTCTGTATTGTAAGGCATCCACGCATCTACAGCCAGGAAATAATGCAGAATGGTATAATTAATTAAACTTGCCTTACACCGGCTTTAGGGAGGAGAAGGGAAGGCAGAGGAACCAGCAGTAAAAGTAACAGTAAAAAGGCGCAATGCGCGCTGAGAGCAGTTTGCACACTGCCTTATGGGACTTGTAGGCACATAAAGCAGTGCATGTAACAAGAAATAATGTGCACTGCTCATCCAAGGTAGCCGAAAGTGTGACGGAATAGGCGAGGGGCGGGGGCGCATGAAGGATATCAAAGTAAGAAAAAAATACAGATTTAAATTGGAATTGTTATTATGTGTACACGTGTGTTAGGAAGGGAAACATGATGTTTTAGTGTGAAGTCAGGACTCCAAACCTACATATTTGTCTCTTGGAATTGACAGAAACTGCTAGATCAGCAGGAGAGTCGGAACTATTTTTTTCAGTAGGTTTGATTAGCACTGGCAGCCTCCATATGGCCTCAATAAAGGCTTCCTTTAAAGGAAAGCTGTTATGAGCAAATTATGAGTGAATGCTATTGATGTCTTTCTTCTGAAGCTGATAGATGCCTGGAAGTCCCTTTATTCAATACTTTCTAATTCACTAACCTGACAGAACGTGATGCCAAATTTGAAGTTCAGACTTGTTAATCTATATACACTTTTTCTGAGTCTCAACAAAGAGGGCTCAACAATGGCAACCTTCATATGTTATACTACAAGTTTTTTCTTTTGGTTTATTTGTGTAGTTCTCCCTATTGTAGCTTAACCAAAAGAAAGATGCTCTGCCCAGTCTGGAAACGTAATGTAAGATGTTTATGGGCTTCTATAGTTGGTATTAGGTTCTAGCTGCAATCTTTTTGGAGCATTGGTAATCTGGCTGCTGGGATGTGGTAGACTCTAGAGTAACACTTAAGATTTTCTGTATGGTTACATCTGGTCAGACCTCTATGTCAAAATATGTCTTGGAGGACAGGCTGGAGTTGGGTTGGGAACTTCTAATGATGACAACAAATATGGGTTTATTTTTGTCAAAGATCTGACGTTGTATGGCTAGTCTACTTTCTTTCTTGTCCATTGAAGGAAAAAGGAATAGAGCTCTGCTGAAAAATTTTTTAACTATTTTTGCGAGCCTTTGCTTTATGGATTTTTCTTTTTTACCTCTGGTATCTATATAGCAGCTATATCAATCGGTGTTTCCTTAGCCTAGCTTTGGAGGCCATACCAAACCCACTAAACTGGATGCTACCTCACTGTCTTCACTGCTATGAGCCTTCCAAATTTCCCACTATCAAAGCTTTTACTATGGTTAGGGTTAAGGCTAAGGGACCTTAAGTTGCTGACATCATCCACAGGGTGAAGTGACAAGTGTATGCTCACTTTTCTGCCATTCAGCCGGGAGAAAGCAGCATCCTGCTGTTACTTCTGCTCAAGAAGCACCATGTTGATCTTCTGTCTGTTTCTACTGCCTACCTACAGACAGATAATTCAGCAAGGAAAGAACTATATCAACCTTGAAAACTGGGAGCATGGATAATATGATTTGGCTGACAGGTGGGGTAATATGAGGCAGCATTCTGTGTGTGTATGGAGCGTGGGAGTTGAGGGTATTATAATGTACAATACCAATTCCAAAAAAGTTGGGACGCTGTGTAAACCCTACATAACATCAGAATGCAATTATTTGCACATCTCATAAACCCATATTTTATTTACAATAGAAAATACAAAACATAACTGTTTAAACTGAAAAATGTACCATTTTAGGGTAATTTTGAAATTGATGGCAGCAACACATCTCAAAAAAGTTGGGGCAGGGCCATGTTTATCATGATGTAGCATCCCTTCTTCTTTTGACAACACTCTGTAAATGTCTGGGTACTAGGGAGACCAGTTGCTGGAGTTTTGGGAGAGGAATGTTGTCCCATTCTTGCCTGATATAGGATTCTAACTGCTCAAAAGTCCTGGGTCTTCTTTTTTGTATTTTTTGTTTTCAAGACGTGCCAAATATTTTTATTTATTGAAAGGTCTGGACTGCAGGCAGGCCAGTTAAGCACCTAGACTCTTCTACATCGAAGCCATGCTGTTGTCATAGATGCAGTATGCAGCATTGTCCTACTGAAATATGCAAGGCTGCTCTAAAACCTGGATATATCTTTCAGCATTGATGGTGCCTTTCCAGATGTACAAGCTGCCCATTCCATGCACACTATTACACCCCCATACCATCAGAGATGGAACTGAGTGCTGATAACATGCTGAAAGTCCCTCTCCTCTTTAGTCCGGAGGATGCATCCCAACTTTTTTGGAAATGGGGTTGTATAATTTGGAACTGTTCACAATCTCCCTTTTTAACACAAATTGCTAATCAGCAATCACATGGCAACAACTCAATGCATTTAGGCATCTAGACGTGGTGAAGATGACTTGCTGAAGTTCAAACCGAGCATCGGAATGGGGAAGAAAGGAGATTTAAGTGACTTTGAACGTGGCATGGTTGTTGGTGCCAGACGGGCTGGTCTGTGTATTTCAGAAACTGCTGATCTACTGGGATTTTCACACACAACCATCTCTCGGGTTTACAGAGAATGGTCCAAAAAAGAGAAAATATCCAGTGAGCAGCAGTTGTGTGGACAAAAATGCCTTGTTGATGTCGGAGGAGAATGTGCAGACTGGTTCGAGATGATAGAAAGGCAACAGTAACTCAAATAACCACTCGTTACAACTAAGGTATGCAGAATACCATCTCTGAATGCACAACACGTTGAACCTTGAATCAGATGGGCTACAGCAGCAGAAGACCACACCGGGTGCCACTCCTGTCAGCCAAGAACAGGAAACTGAGGCTACAATTTGCATAGGCTCAACAAAATTAGACAATAGAAGATTGGAAAACGTTGCCTGGTCTGATGAGTCTCGATTTCAGTTGCAACATTCAGCTGACCAAGTTAGATTTTCTTCAACTACAAGCTTTTGTTCTCCAAAATCAAACTGACTCTCAAGAAGTCTGTTGAATGAATTGACATGAAAATTCATCATTGTCATTATGCATGTTTATGCCCTAAACCTATTTTTGCACTTGCTCTCCCCCCTGCTTTTAGCACAGGTGGATTAAAACATCTGCCCAGGCACCAGCTGTAAAATTAACAGCACAAAGATTGATTCAATGACTTTCCAGCTGCTGTACACATGAAAATGCTCAGTTAGCTTATGCCACCTAATGCACAACAGTTTCCAGAATGCTAAAAGACCTTACAGATTATACACATTTATGGCATGCAGAATGGGTAGGTTTTAATGACTTGTTACCAACAAATGTTAATCCGATCAGTTAATAATTAATGTGATTTTTTTTTTTTTGCGCAATGGGCCTTCCATGCCAACAACCACTTGCCCAGTGAATTTTTTGGGGGGTCAGACATTGTATCTGAATCTGATATTTGATAATTCTATCTGATGGTCATCACAAGAAATAGTGACCAACATTTAAGTTTTAGATAATGCTAGCAGATTGAACCACCAGCCAGTTTTATATTGCAAGGATGTGGTGGAAAGATTTTTAAGGTTCAGTTATCAAGGGCCCAATCACACCAGCAGCTGCAATACATGGTACGGCTGCTGGTGTGCGTGTGCTGATGCGCTGGGCGCAACACATCAGACTGTTTCTTTTTTTTCTGTTAGAACTTTATTTAAATGTCACAAGTGGGCACTGTGTGATGCGATGTGGTTTTACCACGTTGCACTATACTGAAAAAAAGTGCTGCATGCCGTAGTTAGTCCACAAGAAGGTAAATTGCCTTGTCTTGCATTGAAGCTGTTCTGGAAAAAAACAGCCGGTGCATCTCCAACACATTGTGTGTGAATAGGTCCTAAAGGTAAAGCTTAAAGTCTTTTCCAATATATTTTCTTAATATTTATTATGGTCAGGACTAAACTTTTTAACAGTCGTATTTTTGTTTTTTGATACAGTGGATAATAAATATTTGCTATTAAACTTACATTTTTACCACTTGTAGCCTGCAAGATGGTAGGTTTCATTTTCTGGGGGCTGAGAGTTAATTGTGTGAAAAGCACCTAAGCAATAGAAAAAGAACACGCCCGTCATTCAACCACAGCATTAACAGTATTACCTTACTTATACATAGGTTATACATAGGTTGCCAACAAGAATGCAAGCTCTACTGAGCTGAGTTATTTGATTATAATTCCTAGTAAGGTTTTCAAATTAGGGGGCATGATGTTACATTGTGTTGATGGTTTATTTGTGAAGTTAACATTTTATATAACTAATTATAAAATGTTATATGGAACTGTTTTTTTTTTAGATTTGTAAACTTTTTGAAATGTAAATAATTTACCTATAAGTTTAACCCAAATGGTTTTCCCATGGAGAGGGAGTCACTCATTCTGCTGGACTTATTTTATTTCACAAACAATGTCCCAGAAGAACTGAGACTACATTATAGGTTGGGGAAGAATCAACTGGGGAGATCTAGCTAGAGTCCTCGAACAGTGTAAAATGCTCAAATTTAAGTTTTATTCTACTAAATGTTTTCCTCCTAGTTTATTGCACAAAAAACTAAATCATCTATTGTTTCTGCAGTGATGGTCACAGTAGACATCTTTTCAACCCATGTTATTGTTTAAATTAGTTACCGAACGCTTTTACATTGTAATTTACTATTCACAGCTCATTAAAGAGAAATGTCTTCTGGATCATGAATTGTCCATACAAGGGACAGATAATGCATTTTAAGAGATGCTCAAGTGCTAATTACGCATTAAATCCAAATCCAGATGGTCTGGGGGTTTGGAACATTTAATTTGGCATTTTTTGGTACAGGGTTTCTTTGCACTGTTGTGAACAATGTCACAACTAACACAGTAATGCTAAGTGTCCTTTAATTCTTATTGAAGAGCTATTCAGAAGAGGCTCTCATGCATAGAGAGATAGCGCATTGAGACGCTTTCTAGTGGTCTCCTTCCCTGGAATGACTTGGATTTAATATAGAAAAACCTATTGAATTCAGTTAATTAGTAGAAGAATTATGCTTTTGCATTAAGGCTTTTATGTGGTATTGCACATTTTAAATCCATTATTTCTATATTAGTAGAGGGCCACTGAGTGCCCTGTAGTGTTTCACATAAAAGGAGTAGGATCTTTAGAAGACAAATTTTATTTTTATGGAAAACCATAATCTGGGAGACGCTAACCCTCCTCACAAAGCTTTGAGAATGTGTACAGAAACAGATCTGGCACGGGTCTTCTGCGGCTTCATAAGTTCTACTCTTTTGTTTCCATGCTTTATAAATGACAGCAGACAGAGAATATTAATAGGTCTCTAAAATGAAGCACTAGAGAAGCAACCAGTCAGACTTCAATTGGCATGTTTCCAGCAGATAAATGCATACATATAGCCATGTAAAGGACAATTTTCAAGTTTTGCCCACAGTTCCTTAAAGAAAATGAGAGCAGTAGAGGTGGCTGCAATTGCTTATTGCTCCTTCTGAAAGGACATTCAAGAATTTTTCTTGAATGTACAAAAGTCTAACAGTGAATGTGGTTTTCGATTGTGGTATTAACTCCTAAGTTGAATGTTAAAACAAACAAAATTACGAGCGAAATTCTACACATTTCTAATGGCATTATTGAATGTTCTGATAAGATTTTTCGTATGGACCTTTGTACAAAAATCTGCCAGTATATGGCCAGCTTTAGACTAAGCATTATAGAGGAATAGTAAAATCAAAATCTTCCCGGCGCAAATGAATCACAGCAAGCCTTCCTCCTTAATTGATTCCACCTGATCACACTGGGGCAGTTCCACAAGGCAGGGAACCTTAACATCTATGAAATGACAAAAAAGGAGAGCACCCACTCCATGTGAAGGATCGTTTAATAATTTTCTTTAAAAAGTAGTAATGTACTCTGCAAGAGAGAAATGACACAAGCATATCTAATGGTTCCCCTCACAGGAGGCTATCGCTAATCAGAGCGCTGTGGCCCTCTGATAGGCTGGTGTCATTTCTCTTTTGTGAGTACATTACTACTTTTAAAGCAAATTTTTAAACAATCCTTCACATGGAGGGGGCGCTTTCCTTTTTTGTCATTTTACAGACAAAGAGACATGTGAAAGAGTGCTGCACGCAAAGCTGAAATAGACTTTATGCTTCACATATACAGTCTGTTCCTGGCTAAATGAAAGGCCCAGGTAAAAGGGTACTTCTCGCAGCAAAATGGGACTGGAAAATTGGGATTTAAATACAGTATGTGTCCAAGCTTGGTGGGTTGCCTTAGGGTTTGGAAACACATTTACAATGTACTAGTCTTGCGTAGTACTTTTTTTTTTTTGTTTTTTAGAAAAATCAATGTCAGGAAATTATGTAGTTCCTTCAACAGAGCTCAGAAGCTGGTTCAAACACAAGTACAGAAACCTTCAGATTTCCAGAAAACAATGTGGTCTGATGTCATTAGATGAAAATACATGTGCTATCCTTTCTAAAGGTTACTAGTAGATTTTCCAAATAAAGAGCCAACATTTGAGGTTTTCAATAACTGGAGAACCATTTTAGTCCAACCTGCTTTAGATGTAGTGGACATTAGAGTTAATTGTGAGCCAGTGTGTGCTCCGGGGAAATCAAACATTTTCCAACTTCACAGCTAATGTCTACATTTTGCATTTATTATTGTGTCATACCAGATGTCCTCTTGGCCAGGTGAAGGCCAATTGAAGAATGAGCTGTGAGATGAAACTTTCATAGATTCTGTCCCTTGGGGGAAAAATGCAAGAAAGCTGAGTTTAGAAAAAGAGTTTTTCAGGGTTATAGGCATTTGCAACAGAACAATCCTTTATGAAAATCTTATCAGCAGCAGATCTTTAGAGTTTTGACAGATAAAAGCAGAAACATGTGGTCCTGTGCATGTAGGAAAACGTAATATGAAGCAGATTTACTATAATATTAATTTTACACCATATGCAGTACCCAGTGTGCTGTTAAATTGGGCAAAGCACGCAAGCCTCTCCTCCCCCCCCCCAAGAGAAGCTTGGAAAATTCTGTGTTATACTGTATGCGCACGTGATAATAGTCTTTGAAAGACGCACACATAATTCACATACAACTCCCAGGGAGGAGACATCAAATACTGATTGCTTTCTGCCATACTGCCTAGACTATGCACTCTAAGGCTTTGCTGCAGCAGGAACCTACAGATTCAATGTGGCGGGAATGCCACGTATCTCCATTTTAGATTTATCTGTTCAAGTTCATGACCAGATGACAGGGGACTCATCTGTAAGTGACAGCAGTCTGCATGTCCGTGGGATAGATGTGTCCAGATCACTGTCCCTGGATGGATTTATCCTGCATCCAGGGACAGTGGTTTGTTTCAAACCACATATAATTATATCATTAGATTACATGCAGACCACTGCTTACAGATGCGGCCACTGTCACTCGGTCATTAACTGTAACAGGTACAGCGGACGCATCTAAATGGGGACGAGGCCTTGGAGAGTTGCTATAAGAGAGCAGGAGCAATTTTATATGTGCCTTGCGAAGAATTAGAAAACCTTAGCATTCAGACCTGCTGTCACTGTCTGCAAGTTGTGAAAGTAATCTGACAAATTTGTTTTAGGCATTTTCCAAGTATAAAAGAATATTTTTTACATTTATTTGTATTAACATCTAAAAATGAATGGTATAATTGAAGCTTGGGCTGATATCTGTCCAAACCACTAAATATGCAGTTGCAATACATACTGCATATTTAGTGTTATTTCCCTCTAGTACATAAAAAAGTATGACCAAAACGTGCAATGCAAAAAAACCTAACTAGGTGGTAAGCTCATATAAGGGCCTGTTCACACCAATGTGTTGCATTAATGCATTTTAAATGCGCACATTACCACAATTGCAGTGCTATTCATTTTTAGTGGCAGCCCAACTTATCTACAGATGACACCTGTGCTAGAGCATCTCTTGTGATGGGGCTCATTTTCAATTGAATGGGCCGTGGTAACACAATGTGGCACTGCTCACGATAATGGGAGTTGCAGCACATGCGTTGCTAAAACAAATTCAGTTGTACTAGATGTAATTATTTTTTCATTAAAACACATCTATAAAGGCTGTGCTTTGTAATTGCTTTGAACTGCACTTTAACGTTTTTGGTGGCACATAATGTGGTTTATACTTTCATATTTTTGAAAATTCACACTTTAATGCGTTTTCCAGGAAGAGCGGGTACTACCTGTATTAAAATGTATATCAATGTATTGTGTGTGGTTTTTAATGTATTTTAATTATTCTGTTTAGCTCTATAGCAGAGGTGAAAATGCTGCTTGTAGGAGTTTTAGGAACCATGCAAAATGAATGTGCAGGGATGTAAACCTTGTCTTTGCATATCATACTAGGGGATGTAATCCTTGTCATTTTATATCATGTCAAAGATCTCACTTTGCATTTGCCTGTAGGTTGTCATATATATAACAGAGCAGGGCTAGTGACAGGGCCAGCATCCCAGATAATATGGTATCTATGTTAGCTGCTGAGAGCCATGTGCACCCTTGCCAGCACAACTGTGATTAAATGTTCCTAATACTTTTATAAAATAATGTAATTTTTTTCCAATAAATTCCTTCTGATAATACATCCTTTTTATAGGTTTGTAAAGGGTTAAAGATAGTATTGCCTTTAATATCTTCTTAGACATATGTCATCATTTTTATGCCATGTAGCCTTTGGCAGGGTATTTGGCTTTACTGTCTTGCTCTGGTCATAATTTATCAGGTTTTACTAGAATTCAGCTGCCATCTAGCAGACTTTGAAGCTCAGTACTGTTGCTTGAAGCAGAAGTCATCGCTGACATCCTTTATTAAACTTGGCAGGATTTTAAAGCTTTAGATTATTTAGCACATTCATCACCAAATATGTAAACCAGAAACCATTTGTATTTAAAAATTGCAAACCTTCGTTTTGTTCATACATTGGGTTACCCAACTTAACCCCAAAACATCTATATACCAACATTTAGTTCAGCATTTAGCTAATTTATTTAAAAGGATGCTGCTATTGGCTTTTCCACTTTTGCACCAGCTTTTCAGAAATAATGTTTTTTTTAAATTGTGTCTTTGTGTTGCATTGTGCCGATAACACCTTTTACTCTTGACCACCATTGAAAAATATCAAGAAGACAACAAGCGCCCATGTGTAGATTAGTATACAAGGATATATTTATTAAAAAGGAGAATATTGCACTTGCATAATAAGACATCATTTGAAACCCATGGTGGTATAAGAGTCATTAGGAGCTCCAGGGATCTGTTATCTGCATTAAAGGAGAACTATGAGGTGAGTGCTTTTCACTCACCTCATAGTTCTAGACGACCTGTGACAATGAGACTGTCACAGGTCGGCTCAGTAGATCGGGAGGTGAGCAAACACATACCGGCGTTCGCTCGCCTCTCGATCCTGTCACGGCTCTCTGCCATGACAGGGGAGGGGCTGGATTCCCCCCTCCGATCCGCCAGCGCTAACATTGGTGTTAGTGTTTTTATTCTGGTTCTGTCATTCTCTATATGTTAGACTTGAAAAGTATGTTTTTAGTACATATGTTTTAATATATACTATTAATACCCCACTACAGTAGATGTATACTGCACAAAATTACAGGTGAGATCTTCTGAGCGGATAGTTTCCAGCACTCTTAGACCTGGTTCACACTGAGCATTTCTAGATTTTTTTTCTGCCCTAAAAGACGCTCAAAAAATCTCAATAAGAAAAACGCCTGTCGCTGGAAAAAGTACAGGAGCTTGTTTTGGCCCCATAGACTCAATACGAAACACTTGAAAACGCGCGTTTACTGTGTTTTTGCGCGTTTTTATGTGCGTTTGCTCATTAACATCAATGAGCTACAATCTGCTCATAAAAACGCGCAATTTGATTTATGTGAATCAAAAATGCACATTGGAACGTGCTTGTTTTTGTCTAGGGACAGAAATAACAAAGATATACTCGCCTGAACCTCGGAGACGGCTAGCTGCTAGACTGGTCCTTGCAGCATCTCTTCTCTGCTCCAGTGATGGATTGTCCATCGGCTTCCTCACGTCACTGTATTGGATATGATGACTCACAGGACCTTAGAACGCCAGAACGGAGGGGGAGTGAGGCAGCAGGGACCAGTCTCGCAGTTGAGTGGTTCAGGTGAGTATATCTTTGTTATTTTCATCCCTAGAACAAAATGCATACTTAACCCTTGCAGTGCGGGGTATCCCCACTGCAAGGGTTAAGAATATTTCTGCCTGGAGTTATTTAAAGGAGGGCTTGTTCCAGCATTCTTCTTAAGAATATCAGTAGTTGCCATAATTTAAGTGACCATGACCTGTGCTTTTTATTAATAATATTATTATTGAACACATTTTATAGGTGTGGAACAAATATTTTCAACATTCACCAAGGTGGTGTGGAATATTTTGTGTAACTTACGGGGGGTTATGTTTGGGCTGTGCATCAATATGATGGCTGTCTTGTTGAACGTTTTAATTTGTTTTTCTCTCGATCATATTCTGAATGATATCCCCTCCTTTCTCTTCAATAAGACCCCGTTCACATATAGCGACATACCTTTGCAGCAGCTGGGATAGCGCGACTTTCGGGGCGACGTTCCAGCGACGGTAGCGCGACCTTCTCCGTCGGGCTCCATAGAAAAAAAACAAAATCCACCGAAAAAAGGGTCCGGTAGAAGCGACTTGCGACCGCGACGGGCGACATGGAGTTAAGACAGTTCCATTGAAGAGCATTGGCCGGCGACTTCTCGCGATATCGCGCGGCAAAAATGCGCGATATCGCGGCGACAAGTCGCTATATGTGAACGGGGCCTTAAGGATCGATCCGATCCTTAGTCTCTTGGATTACGGGAACCGGAAGGCTGCCCAACCAAATTGTATAAATGTAATATGTTTAGTCTAGATGCAAAAGAATGCATCTGTTCCACACCGGCTCTATACCTAGAGCTGAAAAATAAAAACTAATACAGCCACCGCATCTAAGAACTGGTAAACTGCAGAACATTCCATTACTGTTCTTGCGTTTAGATATCCCCTAAAACTAAGGAATGGTCAGAAAAAGATGTGTTGTGTATGCCAAAGTGGAACAAAAACTTGCTCTTTTAGATGACGCTCCCATATGCATGTTGGGTATTATAAGCTCTTTGTGAGGATGGTGTAGTAGAGCAGGCAGACACAGTCCGAACTGCTGCTTTCAAGATGTGTAAAACATGGAGATAGGCATTTTAACCCCACACTCCTTTCCTACAGTTCAAAGATCTGTACATTGAATGCTAAAGAATATATTACTATTGTGTGTAACATTTTGGGCTGAATGCCTTCAAAGAAGGAAGAAATATGGGTCCTCCACATGCCGTTCTTTGCCATTTGGCTTCATATGCCATCAGCAATAATCCAGTTAAAAGGCACATAACCCAATAGCTATTTGTGTGTTCCTCTTGCGCTTTTTTATGGAAATGATAGAAAATGGAAATAAAGTGGCTTGGTAAGGACATCATGTAGGTGACTCACCACTGCATTTGAAAATGGTCACTGTTTTGAATAAACGGTCAAATGCTATCCTACTGAGTTAAAATAAATAGTTGGTATGCACAACTCTCCATCTTTTTTATGTGGTATATTATTTTGAGCTAATTTACAGTAGACTGTGTTCTTCTGCTTTTTAAAGAGGATGAGAATGCAGTTAATGGTCAAAGAACAGTACTAATTATAAGAAGCACCAAACACACCGCATTGCTTCAAGCTACAACAAATAGTGTCTGTTGCAACTTTGCTCTACTAATCTTAGTTCTCTTATTCAGTTCAGTTTTGTGGCAGACGTTTCAGTGTGCAATGCAGATAACACACAACTTTACTGTGAACACAGCCTTAGCTGACCCAATGTATCCTTGACTTGATGTGTCACTTGTATGTTATGCGCTATTGATAAGCTGTACTTTTGTAACGCAGCTATATGAATTATGTATACATTTATCAGAACAGTGGAGGATATTTTTATTCAGTCATTACAGTGTAGCATTATTCACACTGCTACTAGAATCTCTATAAAAGTCCAGTTCCTGGAATTAGAAAATGTCAAGCAGTCAAAGGCAGTCTTTCTAGGACTAGAACAAAGTGCATACAATTAGCTGAAAGAAAATATTCTGTTTTGTTTAGCAAAAAGACATTCTTTAGTCTGCAGCTTATGAGTGGGAGGCCAGTTCAAGTCTTCGATGTGATGCAGGATTTAGTCAGTAGTGACTAGATTTATAGGGAACTTCAAAGAACTGCAGGCAGTACAAAGAGTCCATTAACAGCTTTAACAACAATACGTAATAGACTAAGATAAAACTGCTTGATTCAGTTGCAGATTGTATTCCAAAAGTCAAAAGGGCTCTGTTTATTTTTATCAAGCAGAACACTATAACCAAGATGATAGAACTGTTGGCATCTGCATATTTTAGTAAGAAAAAAGATAGCAGCCAACTAGCATCATAGTTGGGTAGTTCACCCCTCAAGCCCTACATCATACAGTCATATGTTCATAACATTTTTCTAGTGTGGGCCAAATAGTCTTAAACAGCTGTATGCAAGTTAGAATAGATTTCAGAATAGAATTCAGGCTGTATATGTGCTATAAACCAGCACTACTACATGCACAGCTCACTACTGGGACATAAAGGAATGATTTTAATGGCTCTGCCAGCTATGCTACAATGAATTTTGGTGTTGTTTTGGGCAGATATCAATAATACAGAAACAAATTGTTGCACGTTGGCCGAGAGAAAGATTACATCAGAATACACCTAAAAATGTACTTTTAGTTCTGCTAATCCACCAGATGCAAGCCAAATGAAAGCTAGTAGTGCCTTGCATAGTGTCCAATGGGGATCCCTCCAAACATGTGCAGTCCACAACAAAAAGTTGTCTTTGCAGGACAAGCCTTTTTTAGCCCAGAAGAACTCCTGAAATAACTTTCGGGCCTCAGGAAACAAACCCCTGTTAAACATAATTATACTTACAGATCATTAGCATGATCAGTACATTGTAAATTTTTCCTCTTTCATTGGTGGTCAGTGAAAATGGAAGATTTTCCATTGCCCACTGCTTGAGGAACCCCTAGTAACCACAGGAGAAACCCTGGTTGAAAAAAAGGCGAGTCTACTCATTGCTAATGTAACAACCAGGAGCCGTTGTATATGGATATTGTGGTTTTTTTCCTCAGTTGCTCATGCCTAAAAGAGTTTCCAATTTCTTAGAAAAATTGTATGGCTCCTTTTGCGTCCTATAAGTGAATGTTGCATGATCAGCCAAACACACTAAGCACTTGCCAACATTCTTCTTTTTATGAAACAGCACCTCTGTGGGCTGGTGAGGTGTGGTAATGGAAGTCCGGGCCAAAACGGAGGCAATTAGAGAGGGAGACCAAGACCACTGGCTGCTGTTAAAGGGTTGAAGTCTTGTGAATTTACTTTTAGTACAAAATTCTAGACAGATTGCATGTAGTGTTGTGGATGGTCAAGTGAATTATTTAAAACTGTTGTGAATTTAATACAAGTGCTTCATTTCCTGAAGTTTTTGTTTATACTTGCCACATAATACAGATGTTGCATGCAAAGGTTATTACCATCCTTGCTATATTTCTCTTTTCACCTGCATCACTTTTAGAAATGCTTAACCAATGTCATATGGGCAATATGAAGAAAAATACATGTCAAAGGAGAACTATGGAGCAACCTTTTTTGCCCATAGTTCTCCTCAGGGTCACAGGAGGACATGTATGTCCTCCCGTGACCTCCTGTAACCCAAAGCTCAGAATATAGCAAGCTATTGCCCGCTATATGCTTAGAGCGCCGCAACCAGCATAGATCCTGATAATACTGTCGAGATCCACTCAGCTGGCTGATTGACAGCTGGCTCTGCCTCTCTAGAGGCAGAGCCAGCTAGGCTGCCGCCGGCACCGTCAATCCCTCCAGTCAGCGCTGGACGTGTGACAGTTTCAATGTTGCACATCGGCTCTAACTATGGAGATGAGTGTAATTCACTCACCCCATAGTTCTCCTTTAATCTCAATCAGGTGTCATCAACATACAGTAAACATGGAGAAAGATAATGCTGGTAATAACTTTATAATTAACTTAAAATGATACTAAAGCCAAAAGATTTTTAGGCTTTTTCAAATGCTGATGAAATCACTTACAATGGATGCTGCTCCTTAATGTTTAAAAGTTTTAGTTTCCTGCTAAATCAGCTCGGCCCCTGAGTCCTGGCCCTGATATCCTGTTTTAGGGTGGTTGCTTAGCCTTGCAGGGTGCTATGGAGCCAGTCTTGTGTGCACTAGTAAGCTGTGTGTGTCTACAAAAACACAGAGCCACAGCAAGGCAAGACATTCCCCTGCTTCCTGCTCCCCTTTCCTTCTTGCCTTCTCCTTTCTCCAAGCTAGTAGATGGACAGCTGCTAGAATCTGTGCTCACCCTTGTATCTGTACTGAACAGGAAGTTCAGGGAAACTGAGCTGAGAAAGTTGTAGTCGGCTGTTCAGAAACATGATGACTGTAAGTGCTTTGGCAACAATATAAAGAAATACTTTGCTGGTCAATGTATATTTGTTTGATCTGGATTCATTATTGAGCGTTTAATAGTATTTTAAGAACCAAAGCACTAAATTCATAATGCAAAATGGACACAAAACCATATGAGGCTTTGTGAAGAAGCTCCGTAGTTGAACCCCCAACTAATGCCATGTAAAGAAGTCCGTGTATCAAATCTTTATATTGGTTTCATTGTAGGGTTTTGGCCATAATCATTGTAAGCTTGTTGAAATTGATATCTTTAACAGATCTCTGTGGGGAAGTTAAGAACACAAATGTAAAGAATAGCGTGCCACACATGCATTGCATTTACCTAATAAAAAAATTGCAATTATCCCAGAAAAGTTAACATTAAATGGGATTTGGTGTTTTTTTTCATGCTAGTTACAAACAGGGGCTAAATTGCAGTGAAAATTATATGCGGTTTCCTTGACTGCCATCGGTCCAAATCCAAAGTGTTAGCCCTCAGTCACACCCGGCCACACAGGAACACACTATTTTGTTCGGACCGGACCACAGGCATAATGTGCCTTGCATTTCCCTTGCGGCTGATCACATTGTGGCCGGAGGGCGTGCCTACGGTGTCATTCACTTCAATGGACCGTCACGCCCCCTCCTGCCCCACAACATAGTGAGCCGGCCGCAATGCAGTGCGTTCTGGCCAGAATCGGGCTGGAACACACTTAGGCCTTGTTCACACCAAATGCAGACCAGATCCGGTCAGGGTTCTGCACACGCAGTGCAGTGGGTTGTGCCGCGTTTTGGGCCGGTTTTGGTTTTTGATGCGTTTTTGATGCGCTCCAGACCAGATCCAGACCGGATGAATAAACTGCGGCAAGCCCTATTTTACCTGCTCTGGATCTGGTCTGGAGCGCATCAAAAACGCATCAAAAACCAAAACCGGCCCAAAACGCGGCACAACCCACTGCACTGCGTGTGCAGAAACCTGACCGGATCTGGTCTGCATTTGGTGTGAACAAGGCCTTACTGTCACCGAAACAGAAGATTATGGGGGGAATCAGTGAGAACACCTGTTTTGTTTGACAGCTGTGTAAGGTGGAATATCCGCTCACATTGGAGAGATTGGGGAAATATCCTCAATGTGGAGTGTTTTATTGTGCTGTATCCAAACCTGTGCTGCAGAGCTTAAAAATAAATAAAAATAAAATATAAAATGTTTTGTAAAAAAAAACATTTCGGTATCGGTTTCGGCCTGACATTTTTTTTTATTTCGGTTTCGGTTTTAAAATTTCCATTTCGGTGCACCTCTAGTATATACCCAGATGTTTAGTGATGCTTTGATTGCATGCATGGATGTCTTCCTGAAATTTATACCATGTAATACTCTTACTTTGGTCATATCATTGACTACTTTCTGTTAGTCTCAGGAGTTCTTACAACACTGCTGAGGGATAAGACAAAGGAATAGAATTGAAAGGAACTGTGAACTCAATAAGTTATTTTTGTTTTGGTGGAAGTAAAATACGGTTCAGTGCTTTTGATGTGGGTGGTCCTCTTGATTAGAGATTTAAGTTATGCACAGCTGTACTTATCAGATGGAGCTTTCTGCATTTTAATATGGCATACCATATCTGGTGTTCACTGCCACACAATAAAACACTTTGCTCTTTTGCTAGGTAAAACAGGATGATACCCCGTCTCCTAATTCTGCTATGTATTGCTTTCATCTCCCCTTTGATCTTTTAGCACAGACAAAATTGCTGCATGGGGCTACATTTTCTTTTAATTATTTACCTAATACATCATATTCACTTAAAGAAACAGCAGCTTTTTTGATATTCATGGTTACACTATTTCAAGTTAAAATACATGTTTTCTAAAGTAGAATTCCAGACAAACTAAATTGGGGTGGGGGGGTGGAGGGATTCTGGAATGCTTCCATGTTTCATGTTACACTCAATATATGGGTGTAACATGAAGCTTGGCCAAAAAACATGGACCAGACCCTTAAATATTATCCAACATGTTGACTTTCCAAGGATAGTCAAAATGAGCATTTCTTAGTCATACAGGCTCCTTAAACATAGACATCAGGTATATGAAGCCACCTTTAAGTGATTGGACCCTAGCAAACAGAATTGTGGGAAAGCCCATATAGCCCCTCCCACTCACAGCAATCCTCAGTTTTTTTTGCTAGTGTCCTTAGGTGAAGGACGACCTCTCTCTACTGAGAATTGGTTTCTGTCTAATGCTATAGCCTAGTTGCACCTAAGCCTGTATTGTTGCTTAGGCTCTGGCACTAGGCACTCACCCTTGATACAGTGCAAGGTGGTGCAGTTAGCTGCATGGTGCTCCACAAGTCCAGGATCATGGTCCAGCTGTCTGGTGGAGCCCTGCCCCTGGAGACCACCTTCATGGAGGAAGGGATAGGCTCTCCTGAAGTGGGTGAAATGAGCGTTACACGCTCACTTAAGCACGTAGTGCAACATGCTTAGTAAGTCACAAGGTGCTATACAGATCCAGGACTGTGGTTTATCAGCCAGTGGAGACCTGTCCCTGAAGTCTGCCACAGGGAGTTGGGCCTAATGCCCTTCCTTGGCGCAGAGTGCTGATGCTCTGCTACCCCCTGGGGTAGATAGCTGGGAGCAGGTTGGTTGTGGCACATTTCAATGGAGTGTTGCAGCCATAGGCAGGAGCACCTGTCATTTTAAAATTTTGCACCCTTTTTACCCCACGCTGATGTACAGTAGACCTGCTTCTGTCTTTGGCAGAACCAGATGTTCTGGCACATTCCAGGCATGAAACATTCCTCAATCATCAACGCCTAAAACTGACTTCAACATCTTGGCTTTTGAATCCCAGGTCTTAACGGTCAGGGGCCTCTCCGACTTGGTCATCCTGACACTCCTTGAAGCCAGAAGGTTCACTTTGTATGGTGCGAGATTAGGAAGTTTCATCCTTGGAAATACTCCATGGGATGTATCGTTTCTTTCCTACGGCCTGCACGGGATCAGCATCTGGCCTTAAGCACCATCAGGTGGCAGATCTCAGCCATAGCTATTTTGTTCCAAATGCCACTTGTTGTGCCTTAAGATATTTGTGCAGGGTGTTACCAACATTGCTTCCCCTGGTTGCTCCCCAGTGATGCCATGGGATCTCAGTCTGGTTCTGTCAGCCCTTCAGAGGCCACCCTTTGAACTCATCAGGGATATTCCTTTATCTGTCCGTCCTCACTCACAAGGTGGCCTTTTTTGTTGCTATCATCTCTGAGAAGTGGGTTTCTGCATTAGCAGCCTTATCCTGCACTGAGACTTTCCTAGTGTTGCATGGGGATAAGGTAGACCTAAGGCCTCCTTATTCCCCAAGGTGTTTTTTCCCTCCAATTTAACCATGAGAATGTCCTTCCCTCCCTATGTCCTGCCCCGAAGCATACAAAAAAAGTTTCTCCACTGTCTGGATGGGGTATGTGCTGTGGTAGCCTACCTCTCTATTCCAGCTTCCTTTCAGCCATTGGATTTACTCTGTCCTTCCAGAAGATTCTTATAGGGGGCTTCCTGTCATTTGTTCCACCATTGCTACATGGAGAAGACAAGTCATCATCTGAGCCCTGTGGTCTGAAGGATGGGGTTCCTCCCTTCCCTGTTAAGACACACTCTGCCAGATCTGTTGGTAGTTCATGGGCTTTTCAGCATCCACCATCTTTTTCCTAGGCTTCCACCTGGTATTCCATTCACATGTTTAAGTTTTACCAGGTGGATGTTTAGGCTTCATCTGATGCCAGTAGCAGACGCAAGGTGCTTCAAGCTGCTTTCTGAGTTGTAAAGCCCTCCTGGTAGTGTTTGGTTACTTTGTTGCCCAGCCCTCAGTTGGACTGCTTTCAGATGTGTCATGGTTATTATTATTATTATTATTGATTATTTATTACAGGTATTATAGCACCAACAATTAACGCAGCGCTTTACAGCTGCACATTCACATCCGTCCCTTCCCTCAAGGTGCTTACAATCTAAACTGTATCTCACATACAGGGACAATTTGAAGAGGAGCCAATTAACCTTCCAAGATATCTTTGGAGTGTAGATGGAACCGGAGTACTCAGAGGAAACCCATACAAGCACAGGGAGAAATGCAAACTCCTTGCAGATAGTGTCCTGACCAGGATAAGACTGATCCTGTGTCCTGAACTGTGTGATTAAGAAAATAGTATTTTTTACTTATCTGTAAGACGTTTTCGTGGAGTAAAGTACAGTACACGGGCCATCCCCGCTCTTTCCTATGATATCCCTGTTGGTTACTACCAAACTGAGGCTTGCTGGAAGTGGGCAGTATACAAGGGCTGTCCTTGCAGTTTTTTTTGCTAATGTCCCCTTATTCTCTTATTGGGCTGCTTCCCTGAGTGGAAATATTTCCCCATTTTGACCTCTACCAGAGCAGGTGCTGCAATCAGTGACAGCTGCTGGTCATTATATAGCTACCTGCACCTCATTCATACTTGTGAATCATACCATCTGATCAAGATTTGAACAGGGAGCAAGTTTAATCTATTTATTTATCTTGGGTAAACCTGCTCCTTTATGATACATAATCTGTGCGACTGTAGCTACACAAAGGTGAAAAGGAGATTATATCCAAATACAATCTGATCTTAATGACTCCTGCCAATCAATCATTGTGGTACCTGGGCCATTTTTGCATGGTGCGCTGTTGCATGTAAGAGAATGTTTGTTTCTGCTATGAAAGGTCCAACTGGTTACGTTTGCCCCCAGGCTTAAAGTGTTCGCTGGGGAGACCTATCTGTTTTTGAGGTGATCAATGTCAGTGGGATAAAAAGGTGGATAGTAAATCTAAAATGCTATGTTTGTCACCAGAACAGAAGATGAGTTCAAATCTGCCATTGGGGATACGTGTTCTGGTGACAACTGTCAAAAAGGAGACTTTCCCTTGACTGCAGGAAGATTTCTTCTCACTTGCTGTGGTGTCTCTGGGACAAAACATGTGGTACAATGTATTTGTAATGAATACGTGAGAGCTAAGCATTCATCCTCTAAATATTGTGAACACAATATGCTATCCATGCTGAGTGCAATATACTGTCCATGCTGCTTTATGGTCTCTATGATTATTCATTATATTTTTGTGTTATCTTTGTTGAAACAGCGCCTTTTACTTTGGCATAACAGTGCTTTTAACCTTAGATAATGCAAGCAGAAAGAGAAAGAAGGGAAAACATTCCAGCACTAGAAAAATTTACAATGGTTCAATTTTGATATATTGTCTAAACTTTTTGATGCTGCTTTTATATCTTTACTATTTCTCATATGTTTTGGAAGTCTTTTTTAATTACTTTTTTTATTAGTGTTTGTTTATGGATCTATATAAACTACATATTAACTTCTCATGTATTCATAGTAAACTTTTTATTATCCACTTTTACTCTGTACCACAATTAGATATTGTATTGATCTTACTATATTAATGTTTTATATGCCCTGATAAGAGGGCTTGGTTAAGTCTCCCAAACGAGTTGGATATTGTTTTTATGCCTATGGTAACTAAATATTATTAATATTGATTATTATTAAATATTATTATTAAATATTATTGATATTAGCTTTGTTTTATTGTTTGTTTTTTTTAAAATAAATATTGAACTAGACTCTCAACCATATGTCTGGTGCTCTCTTCTCTCTACCAAACTTACTCTGGGACGCAAAGTGAAATCTCCCCAGTGGGGCACAGACATAAAAACATAAATAAAAACCTCACAGGGGAATTTAAAGCCTAGTTGCACTTTCCGTTTAAATCAACTAAATACATACCTGGTGCACCCAAGCAAAAGGTGTGGAAAGTCTTACAGTTGGTTTTCTTTAGGAAGCAGCCACATCCTTAGTAGAAAAGCTTGCCCCCTGACAGCATACTGTAGATAAGGACACTTGCTCTCTGTGTGGAAGCAACGGTCTCTCTGCATATGTCCAACACGCCCTCTGCTGAGTCACAACTATGGCTCTGCAATCAACAAAGCTCATGCTCCCTGCTGAATGGAACCCTATAGGTCTGTAAAACCTTAAACACATTTTATTTTTGCACATGAGCAATGTATATAGCTGATGTAAACTGCATGTTCATTTGAGCTTTAACTATTCCCCTTTCTTTCCAAAATAAAACCATGTTTTGCCAATAAATAATATATTTTAATGAATCCACAGACTACTTGTATTTTGCATGCTGTGCTGTCTCTTTATGCCTTTGCTTTCTGGAGCACTTAGCCATGCAGTCCCTGTATTTTCTCTTCGATTCATTTATACTTGCTTCATTGGCCAAGAAATGTCCTCAGAGTTTCCATTCGATTTGCTCAGTGCTCATTATTTGCAGTGAACAGCAGATAGCTGAAAATAAAGGCGTAATTCATTGACAGAATTACATGGGCGTACTTCAGAAAATTGCATTGATTACAATCTTCAAAGGCTTCTATCTGTAACCAGCTTTACATTCAACACCCGAAACGCTCCCTGGTTCAGTGCTGACTGAACAAAATTAAGAGTATGCAGTGAGGCTGATTAAAATAATTACTAATTTAAATATATCAGAGGAACATAAGTTCAATTAGGGTACCAGAAAAAAGGAAAGATTAACTTGAACATTTCTGCACAGCCTTAATATTATAGCACTCAGAAGTATATAGATTATACTTTATTCTTTCAGACAGTTTGCCACAAATGCAGGCCATAGCAGTGTTGTCTTAAATTCCTAGATATCTAGTCTTGCCCACTTTTTATTTCACACCTTCTTGTTTGTATTGATTATACTTTTATGTCTTTTATTATTATTTTTTGTTGCATTTGGGTGGTTACATTGCCATTCTTCCCATATACTCTGTTATAACAGACTGAAATACTTGATATAGAGCAGTTTATTTGCATAAGGATACCACTCAAAGTCAACTCTGCTCTGCTGATACTTAACTTTAGCAAACCACATATACACAGTTAAATTACATATGTATGTGCCTAAGGATTTGTATTTCCCTCCATCCAGTCCTGAGATTTATGCAGGCCTCACAGCTCAGCCAGTCTGGTGACCTGGCGTTTCTCTGTTGTAGTTAAGGAAAACAGCTTGGTCACCTCCCTGCCCCCAACCTGTGACTAGATAGTGAAGGAACAGCAGCAGACTGATGATGTTCTCTTTCTTATTTCTTCAGTGAAAGCATATGAACATGCAGAGCACCTGATTGGCTATGGCCTCCTTTTACCAACTAACATAACTGCATTCACTAGTTTTTTTAATATCTCTCCACAACTCAATTTTAGACAGACTTTTGGTGCCTGTTATTGTTGCTAATGTACCTTCAGAGGTTGGAAGCAAGCATCTACCGGTGTCCTTAGATGTTTGAGTGCTAGACATGCCAATGTTGGTTTGCAGATCTTAAATTCATCATAGAAAAATTAGGCTGTCGATCTGCCCTTCGCCTGCTGCATTTTGTTGCATTGAGTCATTGAGGCCGTCTATAACTCAAGGTACCAATGGTCGTATTTAAGAGTGGGTGGGCAGAACCTTCACTTTCTATACTGAAGTCAACATTTGCATCATAATGCTTCAAATGTACAAAGGCTCCCAGTGCACTTAGGCAGCTATCTAAAAATATATGTAAGTAATTGTATGTATCTGATTTCAGCTGCTGGTGGAATTTTGTAATGCTATTGGATACAACAGGTTTATTTTAAGCAGCAGTGGTTAAAGTAAGGCTGGCACAATAAATTAACTGTGCTCACATTCATGCAAGGTACTACTGTGAAATACCTACCCTGAGCTCACCTGGCTCCAGTCCAGCTTTATTTTTCTGACCTATTCTAGAAGGATGGTTGCTTGATTCTGTTGGTTAGGTGTGATGCATCTTTTCCTATACACCTTTATTTTAGGATACCATATTGTAAGCTTTGTACCCTTGGACATGGAGTTTTAGTCTAAACATAACAGCTGTCCATAAACATATCAGAATGACAGCCATAGATCAGGAATATTGCTTAGTGTACATTGTAACATGTAATATGGCCAATAAAACTGTTTATATAATATAGGGCTCCAAAAAAATGGCCTGTAAAGCGCTCAGTAATTATACGTAACAATGTCATCCTGTCCTTGGCATCTACCTCCATTAAATTGGCTATCTGGAAATGTTTAACAGCTCCTAACTCAGCAAGGGATACATAAAATGCTCCAGAGGTCTGGTTAATTTAGCAGTCTACTATTGCACTCCAAGGGTATTTTCTGTGTTGTGGCCGCATTTCACTGTAATCTGAATAAGAATTACAAAGAAAATAAATAGGTGACCATAATGAATATGTTATTCTCTTTACTGTGAGGACTAATCATACATTGAAATTTGTTTTTTTACTGTAGTGTTCATAGTAATGGACTTTTGTTGAAATTGTATTATTATTTTCCTAATTAAGCCTTTTCCAGGATCTTTTTGTCTGTGTATGGCGGGCTCTGCTTCGCCATATAGATGCACAGCAAGCATCTATATATATATATATTCAAATGATTGCATTCATTCTGGCCACATATCTATAAGCATGCGCAAAAATAACCATGCGGTTGTCCTTCCCCTAACACCAGAGAACATTTGCTTTTGGTACACTTCTGTGCAAGAATTTTAGGTTTTGGTTTCAAGTAAGTGCAGACATTAGAGGTTTTTTCCAGTGTAGGGGGAAGGTTAAGGGTTAGGTAAGGGGCTAGACCTAGGTTTAAAGGATAGGGGTTTATCGAAAGGTCAAAAAGTGCATTATGCAGGAGAGTATTCCCACAAGGTTTGGGATCCTCAGCTTTTCCGGGAGGCAGCGGAAAGGCTGAGTGACATCACCATCACGAAGGTAAACGAGTAAGTATCTCTCCCTATTCCTTTTTGCTTTTTTAAAAGATTTTCTCTTTATAAGTACTGTATATACCTAGTGATTTTATATAGGGGGAGTTACCATATAGTTACTCTTTATGTTTAGAAGAAAGCTCAGGTTTGAGGCGAGGGGGATAGATGGTGTGACGACATGGTGATGAGTTTATAAGTTAAATGTGTATTGGTGTTGGGTTATGTTTTGAGTGCGTTATGGAAAGACTATCAGCACCATCCCTCGTTATCTCCCATTGTTCTCTGAGGGAGCTCAGAACAATGACATTCTGGCCAGGCTCCTGCCATGGCTGTCTGGAGCTATTTAGCAGGTGGACACCTGTGGTGTTGTGAAGACAGGATTTCTGGGGAGGGGAAGGGGGATGTGATGGGATTATAATCTGATTTCATCACTTGCTGTATAAAAGTTTGTGCAGTTGCTCAATAAAGCAGAGTTTGTTTACCCTACACTCAAGCCTTGGCTAGTGACTGGGGAAACTGGGAGCTACAAATCTTCAGGTTCCAATATCTCCTCAGCAAGGAAGAAGACAGCGGCGGACATACTCATCCTGAGTACGGGGGTCCGTCACAGATGGCATTAGGAATTATTAAAGAGTTAATTGGTTATGGTAGTGGGTTATCTTAAAAGATTACCACTAAGTTAAAGCCCCACTCCAGTCCTTTTTTTTTTTTTTTCTTCATTGCTCTCCATTATCTCCTTGGGGTGAATACTTCTTGTCCCTGTGACACGCACAGCAAAACAAGAAATAAGAGCGGATATCCCTTGGTCAGGAAGACACAGTCAATAATAATCTGACAGAGGTTCAACCCTTCTCATTTTTCTTGGAAAAGGTGTTTTAATGCAGTCTGTGTCCCCAGTGAAGACATTTCCCCCTGTGGGCTATACTGGAGGTTTGGGGAAATCTCTCCAATTGGGGCACAGGCCATAAAACGTGACAGGGTTCTATCCTTTACCCACCCTGTTTAAAACAAAAGAAATGGCTGAAGATGAGCTTTCCTTTTTATGTTAGGTTAAAGGCTATGTTCACATTTTGCAAGAATTAAAGAAATGCATAATGAATAATATATAAAAAAGTGAATTTCTTTAATATTTGCATTCAATCCTGGAAAGCATTGCAATCGTGCTCACTCGATCACAGCTGCAAATCTCAGGCTTCTGCACATTTTCAAACTGGCGGAGCTCGTACGGAGGAGAGATGGGGGGAAGGACGGCTGGACTTCAAACTGCATTAAATCACCTCATATGGCGTCCAGCCATCCTCCCTCTGGGTAGATGTGGGACTATGGGCAGCTCTACCTAGAGCAAGGACGGCTGGACGCTGTATGAGGTGATTTAATGCAGTTTGAAGTCCAGCCAGCCTCCCCCCCATTTCTCCTAACTGAAACTCCATACCTCCGTACGAGCTCTGCCAGTTTGAAAATGAGCAGAAGCCTGAGCTTTGCCTTAACAAAACTGTATCCATGCCATCAATAACCACTGCAGTACCAGTGAAGACTGGGAGTCTTTATCACCTGATCATCACTTCACAGCAGCCATTTGACAAAGCAGTAATTACCAATCACATACAGTTCATCTCAGTTCTGTTTTTGGGAGGAAAAAAAAGTAAAAACCATGATCATGAAAGGGTAAAGTGCTGCTTATAATTTATCTGAAGCAAACTTGATTATAAAATAAACCTTTTACTAGAGTACCAGTCAAGCAATAGCTGTAGTACTGTCTAGATTCACATGTCTCTGGGCTAAAACAAGGTCTAACTTTTCTAAACGAAAACGGTGTTAGAAAACCACTAAATGCCACGTACCCATTTAGCAACATTACATAAACATATGTTAATCACTTGCATTTTATTAGGCTAAAATAAAATTATCTGAGGTGCTAGACTATGAATAAATGTGCACCGGAGTGGATGGCTGAGCCATGAAAATTACTCTTACCATAGTACAAGACAAGGAACTGTTTGATTAAAGTAACAACGTGTTATATTAAGGGGTGTTTTTCAGGAATAAGCACTGTAAATGGGACCACCAGGTTTTTTGCGTAATGATCTTTCAAGACCCAGACATGACCAAGTCTCTTGGAATTATCAAGAGACTCCAGGAATTATGACCTGTGTAATTCTGCATTTGTAGAAATTACTTGTACATAGTGATTTAATGTCTACATTATTTATATATGCAAATGGTTATTTGCAATTTCGAATGCAGCAGCATGAATAGTGTATCTGTCTTTTTCAGAATGTGACGTAATTGTTTTTTTATTTTCTGTATAGATTTCAGTTGAAGCTTCACAGTTCCATCACATATCATATCGGTGCTCTGTTTGTGTATTACAATCTGTATATGTCCAAGATGATTTTTAGAGGAGACTTTTCAAATAGTTGTCGAGAGCTCTGAGGGTATAATTGTCACAGTTTGATTTTTAACTTTTCCTTCATGTTAGTCCACATGGTTGCAATTAAATATTCTGATGTTAATCTTTGCATCACAGTCTCAATATACAGGCAGTCATAACTTCAAACAGAACTAACAATTTCACAGTTCAGTCAACAGTTGGTTCATCAGTGGTGTGAGAGATTTTCTCGGATAATGTTGGAATAGAGAAGATCAGATGGATTGGAAGAGTTTGTCTGATATCCTGTTCATCTTTGCTGATAATGCAGAGCTAAATATTTAATACCTTATGCGTGCGGCTGGAGAAAGTGTGGGAGATTAAAATGGAAGACCTAACTACTTAGCTAAAAAACATGCAGACACATGATCCATCTACACATTACTAGCTTGGCCCATTACAAGAATCTCAAAAAAACCCTCTTCAGGTACTAGCCTACCTTAAAGCAGAAATAAAGTTATTAAAAAAAAAAATGTTGACAGGTAGAGTTTTTATGGGGGAAGAGACTCTGCATGCCTCGTGTCGTAATTGCTACTCCCTGCCTGCCAGCATTTGTGTGCACTGAGCCACGCACGCACAGCTCAGTGCACAATATCAGTAAGGTCCTGGGCCCAGATGAGGTAACTCCTGTGCGCATGCGTGGGAGTTGCATCATCCTGGCCCATCAAATCAAGAGGCCAAAGATGCAGAACCCTGAAAACAACTAGGAGAAGATGGAAGCACTGACTATGAAGAACGCTGACATCCCATTGCTAGCACGTTATGGCAAACACCTACTGGAGACCCAGCATTTCAACTTTGTGTTGGTGGTTTACTATGGCTTTAACTGGCCTTTTTGCATTTAGGTCTGTGAACCACACCAGATGTGTGGCCCTGCTCTTTTTCCCACTAGGTCCTTTTTCCCACCAGGTCCTTTTTCCCAACACCCCTCTTATTTCCTTCTTTCTCTTCACCTTCTTAGCCTACTCAATCCTGTTTATTGTCCTGTTGGACATTCAGATATCCTTGCAAAAATCTCAAAGCCAGTATTATGTCTCGAGGCCTTCATTTATTTTAATCATAGCTTTTTTTTATAGCTAATAATTATGAGCCAATTCTACTCCTATCACTGTAAAGTGCGAGTCAATGTTTACTATTAATTTGTGCTATACTATTGTTCTGTATTTTCTTTTACTTGGCACATTCTAAATGTTAAACAGAAAAATATAAATAAACCCTGTTGTTGCCTCATAGATCAGATCCTTGCACCCGTGTTTTCTCCCAACATGCATATATTTTTTAAAGCTTGTTGGGAGAAGAGAAACATTTAGGAAATGGTCTATTTGTAGGCAGTAATGGAGAGCGCTGAGTTGCAGGGATTCATGGTTAAATGTCCAGGTGTTACAGTGCACAAACTTGCCAGGTTACTTGACTCAAACATAAGAGCCTCTATAATATTGGAACCAGAGTCTCTGCATTTGATTTCTCGATAAACAGTTTCTCTTTCACGACTATATAAGTAATGCTTTACATTTTTTCAAGCTTTAAGTGTATGTTTGTACATGGTGCAAATAAACTGTATGTTTTTTATTGCTGTCTATGCAAGCAATTGTTGCAGCGGTTGTGCTCACTTCCTGTCCTGGCGACCACACAAAGTGAGAGGAAATCTCCGTAGTGGTGCACACACAAAAAAAAAACCTGACAAATATTTTTACATTCACACATTTATATTTCCACTGGTCTCTAAAGACCTTATTTTTGTGTGGCATTTGCAAATAATTCTATTTACCGTGTGTGTGTGTGTATATATAATATATATTTATTAGCGACGACTATATTTTCTTATGACCTATATTTCCCCCTTTGTGGGGCTGCACAATGATTGTGCTTTGCTGATCCTTTTATTTCAAGGCACACCTACTGGACAGTGTCTGTGTAATTGAAAACTTTAATCTGCCTGCGGTCTCTATTGATATGAAACATACCCACAGTGTTTAACCACTTGCCGCCCGCCCGTTGTAAAAAAAACGGACGGCACTGCAGCATTGGTGGGTTGCCGTCTCCAGACGGCATTTATTTTCTGCGCACGGGCAGAAAAGACCCGACCAATGCAAACACCCATTACCGGGTTTTTCACATATAGTTTACTAATTTTTTTGCCCCCCCCC
>NW_017306624.1:910997-917400 GCF_000935625.1 Nanorana parkeri | reverse complement strand
TAATTTTAAGGCTTGACATGTTTGGTGTCTTTTTACCCGACGTGACCCCGTCTTTTATATTTTGCCAAAAAATTGGGTAATAATAAATGGTTTATCATTTAATATAGGGGTAATTTTCCCCTAATATAGTAAAAAATAAAAACCCGTAGTGGTGATTAAATACCGCCAAGAGAAAACTCTATCTGTCCCTAAAAAATTGTATAAAATTAATTTCAGTACAGCGCTTCATGACGGAATAAATGTCAAAGTACCGCAGCGCTGAATACTGAAAAATGGCCTGGATGGGAAGGGGGTTTAACACCGCGGATGTCAACTGGTTAATAGCTGGTCTTTTCTTACACTTTAGATTACATGACAGAGCTCAGTATTCACAAGACTTCATTGCATCATTATTTTGAGATAAATTTAAAAAGAAAAACGTTTTTTCAATGTCCACATTGATACCACAAGCCCTAAGTGTAAATTAAATAACCAGTTCATTTGAAGAGAGAGCCCATTTATGGACACTTTTGGAACAAGGACTTTTGAAGCATACAGTTAATTAGGAGAGTGACAGTAGGGAGAGTTGGAGAGTGTCCCCCTGTTGAGTGCCTTTTGGAGCTTAAGGATGCATGGGATTTTGGGATAAAACATCGGTGCACATGAGAACTGCACATAATGTCTGCTGTGTCCTCTGGTTGTAGTCTTAATTCTAAACTCCTGGATAAACAATACTTACGTCATGTGACTGTATTCTTAATAGATGCTTGGTGTACTTTGTGTATTACTTCCAGGTCTGTACAGTAATTCCTGTGCAGAAGCTTCTTGTAATAAAAGTCCAGTCATGCTGCTCTCTTTTCTTGTGCATGCTGACTGGTCTCGTCTTCGCCCCCTCCTGTAGTTTCCTGCAGGAATCCTGTAGTGGGTGGGGCCTTCTGGGTCCCTCCCACAGCTCTGCTCTCTGTACAGGCTATGTGCAGCACAGTGATGATGGCACCACTACTTTTACACAGTAATTTCTGGGTTTGTAAAGGCATTTGGTGCACACAAAATGGATTTATATTGTGTGGCTATTGAGAAATATGTTTAAATGAAATGTTTTGTGTCTGGAGTTCAGCTTATAGAACAAATGGCAATGAATCTCACTAAATACACCGGATATAAGTGTTATACTGAAATTGCACAGTCCTGCAGTTGTTATTTACTGTTGCAGGTCCCTTTATCCCATGTAGCAAGTAATCTTCTCGGCTTGGTCATGTGACAAGAAGGACAGTTTAGGAAAGTGACTGTTTAAATTATATTCGGGCGGTGATATTCTGGCGGTGTTCAGATACTGTAGATGAGTATAAGCATGGGATAGTAACAAGTATTTACTAAAATACCTCCTGAACTGCAGTTTATAACTAACATGGCAATAGAAGTAAATATTCAGTGTGGGATTTATCTCTAAGATCCTGATTGCTAAAACAAATCTGAATCCCACCATTATCTAAGAAAAGAGAGTGCTAAACATAACTGAGCCAATGGCGATGGATGGAACTCCATGACTGTTTTTAGAACATACCGGTTTTGTAGCTGCCAGTGAGATCCACCTATCTGTGTTTGAAATTGAGCTCCCCAGCATTTGGTCTTGATTAAAGGTGTTGAACACTTTTTACTGATGAAAGCTTAATATTGAAGTCAGACCCCCAGACCTTTTGCAATGGGAGTGCGAAGCATCTCTGTTGCTTTTGATTGACAGCTGGCAGTTGAGGTTTCATGGAGCAAAAGTATAAGGTGTAAGTTGAGGGCCTATGGCAGAGCTACCACCTGCTAGTGAGTAAGAGTAACTGACTAGTAGTTCAAAGATTGTTCTTCTCATTAACACAAAGTACAGGCTGAGCAGATCCTAAACCATACTATTCTTGGAAGCTTGTCTGCGCTTTCTCACCCACCCACTGTACTAGCTGAACTGACAGGCTCATTGTCATACCAGGAGGATTAAAATTTTACTGCGGCTTCCAGCCAAGCCACTGGAAAGTGTCTGTAGTAGAGGCCAGTCAGCTCCCTCCAGATAGTGTTATAGGAGTACAATGGAGTATGAAAATACTGGAGGAAGTTATTGCCACTGCCGCAAGTCACAGTAAACTGGCTTCTGCTCTTCAAGGTAATAAGCATAACTAATACAGTGTAGAAAAGTTATCAGCACAGTGGGGTCAAAGGTGAATGACTAATTTATAAGGTAAAAAATACTGATATTAATTGTTGAGGATTCAGATTATTGATTATTACTGAACAAGGATTTGTCTCATCAGTTATATTGTTAGTTTGCAGGGCCAGTATATTTTAGAGATAACCTCAAAAGTTAGAAGCCAGCTGTATTTTTAAGGAGCATTGGCTACTTGGCTCCTGGGATTTGTCCAGCCCTTCTCTAAGCCCACATAACTAAGAATCTATGCCAACCCTGGCCAATATTTTCTCCAATGAAAGATGGCAGCACTAGAAAGAAGGCATCTTCTTTTTTTACCCATTTATGACCTTAGGTTCAAATTACAGGTTCTCAGTCTTTTCTAGTTATGATTAGATCCATAGTATCCGAGTTCTGTTTTCCTTAATTAACTCATGTTGAAATTGTTATGGGACCATAATGTTGCGGTGCACAATAAAATAAATCACATGTTTGACAGGCGCAGGGATTGGACTCTGAGCTGGAAGTCTGTCACAGTAATGCAGATTACAGTATGGTGGTCTTAACGAGACAGATCACAACACAGTTTGCCTATTGTATGTTTAATAATATGCTGGTTTTATTTAGTGACCACTTTCCATGACAGCTGATTTGTTTTTCAGTGTATATTGCACAGTGCAGTGGTATTATGATAGCTCAATATTGAGGGCTTGAAGTACTTGATTCAACTGTCCAGTATCAGAAGCTTGCAAACACTTAGGCCTGGTTCACACCAATGGAGGCGGTTTACAAAATCGCCTGTCGTTTAAAAAGGTGCAGAAGCTATTTTCAGGCGGATGCCATGTGGTTTTGGTCCCATAGACATCTCAATGCATTGAAAAAGCAAAATCGCGCAAACAAAACGTGCATAAACAGCTCAATTGCCTAGGTGTGAATCAGGCCTTAAGCACCTTACATTTTCTCGTAGATGTAATTAAGTGATCTCCCATTTAATCTTAAGCATGAGAAAGATTGTAATGACATTTTTTGTTGATGCATGGAAATTTCTGATGTCTCAGTAACTGAGCAGTTTAAGTTAATAGAGTAATAATGCAGGACAGTAGTGCAATGAACAGAGGAGTAAGGAATGCATTATGCCTATCAGATCAGCACATATTGGATACATTCAGTTAAGCAAGACTTGCTACCAAGCAGGGACTTTTCTCATAACCTTTGATACCACCTACGCAAGCAGAACAACTGCGAGACGTTTTGCTGCCTGAAATAACCACAGATCAGGCAGCCAGCCAGCTTTGTTTTAAAGGAAAATAAATTAAAATAAATAAAACTTTGTCTTCAGCAATTTAACCCTTTATGCTTTGCAGGACTGACTGAATTTCCGGGAGAGTTATGGCACCATCTGAGAGTAATCATGTTTTTAGAAAGTAAATATACATGTATAAATGACAAGTAATATATTGACATATAACCGGTTCCTTTCTTCGGGTATGTGGATACAAACATCTCCCTTCAACCTATCTCCTCTCTGTCCCCTCTCTCACCCAACATTTGGAAAAGCTGTGACAGAGTGCAGAGATTTGCAAATGTCCAGAGCATTAGTTTTGGTCATATATATCCTTGACTATGCAATCATTTCTACCTACAGACATGGACAAAAATGTTAGAACCCTTCCACTGAAAAAAACCCAAAACACAATATTCTCTAAAATGACTTGAAACTGACCAAATAATTGGCATCCATCATTGTTTATTCCATATTTAACAAACTCAGACTTTGCTTTTGATTCAACAGAATATTTGAAGTAATAAAACAAGACAAAAATTATGGGACCTTTAACCTAATATTTTGTTGAACAGTCTATAGAGGCAATCCCTGCAAACAAGCTATTTCTGTTGCTCTCAGTGAAGCTCCTGTACCTTCCAGCATGTGGTTTGGCCCATTCTTCTTGAGAAAACTGCTGCAGTTGTTTGAAGGGTGCCTTCTCCAGACTTCATGTTTCTGCTCTTTCCATAGATGTTTGATACAATTCTGATCAGCATTCACAGAAGGACAGTTCAGTATAGTCTAATTTTTTTTCATAGCCAGTCTTAGGTGTGTTTAGCTGTGTGATTTGGGTCAATATTCTGTTGGATGACCCATGACCATTACTTGAGACAGAGATTTTTTTTATTTTTTTTTTTACACTGGACAGTATGCATAGCTCTAGAATTTCTTGGTAGTCTTGAGATTTCACTGTGCCCTGCACAGATTAAAGGCACCCCCATGCTTGATGCAGCAAATAGGCTCCAAAACGTAAACAAGCCGCCTCTGTGTTTCACAGTTGTGTTCTTTTCATCTGTAAAAGTAGAGCTGATGTGGCTTGCCAAAAACCTCCAGTTTCGTCTCAGCTGTCTAAAGGACATTCTCCTAGAAGCATTGTCTTGTCAATATGCAATTTACAACATTTTCAGTCTGCCTTTTTAATGTTTTTTGTTTCAGCAGTGGTCTTCCTTTGAGTCCACTGTCACTCAAAAACAAACAGATGATGTGATCAGACACCAAAGTAGCTTGACCTTGCAGTTCAGCTTGTATGTCTTTGGAAAATTTTCCTTGGCCTTTGTCTACAATTCACACTATCCTTCTATCCAATCTGGGGTCAGTTTTCTTATTAAACTTCCTAATAGTATTTGCAACGGTAGTCACAGGAACATCAAGCTGCTTGAAGATGGTTGTACAGCGTTTACTTTTGACATGCTGGTCTATGAATTTCTTTTTCATCTCCTCAGACAACTCTTTCCTTTGCTTTCTCTGGCCCATGTGAAATGTGGTGCACGCAATGATACCGAGCAGCAGGACGACTACTTTTCTTCATTTACATATGCTGACTGACTAATACTAGATTGAAGACGTGATACTAATTACAAAAACAATGATCCACATTATCATTTTTAGGTGAATTAACAAATCTGTCCAGGCCATTTTGGAATGGCTTTGGTATGTCACAAAAAGTAAAGCAAAAAGAGTGTGAGCTGGGGAATAGGTAGCGGGTACAATTGCTCCCTGGGGTGAGCAATCTTGCAAGGTTTAGAGACCAGACCAGTGACTTGTCTTCAAACAGTGTTACATTTATTGGTGCAACACACAGGCTATATACAGTGCTCAAAGAAAGTAAATACTTCAAAAACAAAATCCTAGCCGTGTCCCGGCACTAACTAAACATACGATAGTCCTGACTACCAACCTGTACAAACCCTATTGTTTGTCAGGCTTCAGCAAAACACATTGACCAACCTTGTGCTCCAGCAGATAGAGACTGTCTGCTCCCCAGGCTCCAGCAGATCTGTCTGTTTGCCTCACCTGCACTAAATTGCCACTGAGGCAAAGCGTAAAACTTGGGGCTTGCTATAGGTTCCGGAAGGTGTAAGAGAGGAATCTGGGTGACACATAAACCCCGGACAGGACCTCTCATTGCTCTCTAAATAATGACCTGCTACAAGAGATACACTATTGCTTATTCTACAAAGACATGCAGATATACATGAGAACATTGTTTTTAATTTCATCACTTTTCAGGAGGAATTAAGTATATTTCAATGAGCTGTAATTTTGTCCATGCCTGTATCTAGTATTGGGGAGGGCTCCCTTTTGCCTTTAGAACAGCTTGCATTTTTCACAGCATGGAATGAGCATGATGCTAGAAACATTCTTCAGGCATTTGTAGTGCATGCTACGTAACATTACACGGGTTCTGCAATTCCTGTAAATAACTGTCTGCATGCCAAAGACATGTCTACACTTCCTGAGACTGCCCGGTCTTTGCTTTCTGCATAGGAGCAATGGTTAGCAATACAGATGAGGGCTTGGCAAAATGTCGACATTTGCATACTGGTAACAGAGGTGTTAGGCTGACATATTTTGTAAAAAGGAGAAATTTGATTGGATGGACTGCTGGAGGAGAGTACTTTGTTTAATGGCTTGGGACATGGAAATGTTCAATTTAAAGGTTCCATGTTTGTTGAAAATGGCCTTATGCATCTCACTAGTGTAGAGAGTGGCTCTCTGAACAGCTGCAAACTTTCTGTCAGCTTGAACAAGTTTGGCCTTTGTCCTCTGAACTCTCTTTTTTTTGTGAAAAATCTTTTTATTCATTTTGCATAGTTTAGTGTACAACATGACACCAACATAACAACAACACATTATCAATACATTTCGGCATAACATATGCCAATTCCTACATAATCGCCATAAACAAGAGCCCCGATCAGCCCCCCCCCCCC
>NW_017306624.1:898708-910817 GCF_000935625.1 Nanorana parkeri | reverse complement strand
TGTGACCGCTGGATTCGAGTCCCGCACCGTGAGCCACCTGTGAGCAACCGTCAGCTGACCTGCCAGAAAATAATAGTAGAAATTAGGGACCGCCAACCCCCGCTCCCCCCACGGAAGTTGAAGGATTGACAATCTGATCCTACGTGCCCTTCCATTCCAAAGGAACTCAGACACCAAGGCATCAATCGTTCTAAAAATCCGCTTTGGTAACCACACCGGGGAGTTACGTAAGGTATACAGGAGCAGAGGAAGCAGTTTCATCTTAACCAGGTTAACCCGACCGATCAGCGTCAGGGGCAGATTTTTCCATACCGAGAGCCGTGCCTTAAACTGGGCTATCACAGGGGACACATTAAGCGCCACAAATTCTGACACAGAGTTGGATACAGTCAGACCCAAATACTTAATCCTGGCAACCTGTTGCAACTGGGTAGTAGATGCTATTGAGGCATGATCCAAAGGGTCCAAGGGAAGATATTGTGACTTAGACCAGTTAACAGACAGTCCCGAGCATGAAGCGAATCTCCGCAAACTATCAAGTGACTCTATGAGGGATTGATGCATGTCAGCCAGAAACAAAAGCATATTATTGCATATAAAGCCACTTTTTCCTCCAACTTGCCTACCTAAGACCCCGGATCCTCAGGGACTGTCGGATAGCAGATGCAATTGGTTCTATCGCCAATGCAAATAGTCCGGGTGATAACGGGCATACCTGCCTTGTGCCCCTAAGGATCGAAAAACTTGAGGATAAAATCCCCCCCATTTTTATGGCTGCTCTAGGCTGGCTATACAATACCGCCACCCACTTACAGAATACAGGGCCAAATCCTAGTTTCCCCAGAACCGCTTACAAGTACCTCCAATCAACCGAATCGAAGGCCTTCTCAAGGTCCAGGGAGACTATGGCTCTGGCACCCGGGTTGTCATGAATAATTTGGGTGTGGGTGTACAGTCTTCTAAGATTAATGTCCGTAGACTTTTGGGGAATAAATCCGGTTTGGTCCGGGACGACAACGCTGGCAATAACCCTGGACAGTCTAGTGGCAAGAATTTTTGTAAGAATCTTAAGATCCATATTAAGAAGTGAAATTGGTCTATAAGATGAGCATAAAAGCGGGTCTTTATTTGGTTTGGCCAGTAGAACTATGTGCGCTTCATACATGGATTGGGGGAGAGCCTACGCCTTCCAACAGGCCTCGTACAAGCTCATTAGTGTCGGCACTACATCTTCAGCATATTGTTTGTACCATTCCGCCGGAAACCCATCTGGGCCCGGGGACTTGTTATTAGGAAATGAACCTATAGCCCCCAACACCTCTCGCTCCGTGAAGGCACCCTCCAAAAACTCTCGATCAGGTCGGGACAATTGTGGCATCTCCACAGAGCCTAAAAGTGTATCCAGGAAAGCGACTTCATATTCAGGTATCTGTCTGTATAGGGTCTCATAGAAAGTGACAAACTCATGGAGGATATCACTCGGATCAGTTTTCAATGAGCCATCTAAAGTTCGGATACAGGGAATCACGGTTTGGGGCCTCTGTTCTGCTACCAGCATCGCCAATAATTTCCCATTTTTGTCCCCCTCTTCGTATAGTGCCTCCCTCTGCCTATTAAGGATCCCCTGGGTTGCAGATTCATGGTGTAATAAAAGCTCTCTGCGGACCCCCAGCAACTCCTGAAGCGTATCTGGTGACGGAGCTACCGCATGAGCAGCAGCGGAGTCAGCCTCTCTAGCTTGAAGCTGAGAGAGGTCGAACCGAGCCACCGATTTAGCATGCTTAATCGCAGATATGTATTCACCTCTAGTGGTTGCATTAAATGCATCCCAAACAACAGTTTCAGTAGCTGTATTTTGATTTATGGACCAGAAGGTAGACAGGTGAGGCCGCAAAGATGCTTCCACCATATCATTAGAGAGCCAGTCCTGCGACAGCCGCCACAATTGCGACTGTCTTCCTCTATTACCCAGGAGACGGACAGAAAGTGGTAAGTGATCAGATATTCCCCCAGGCAGATATGCTGAGTCTAGTACCTGGGCCAATAGTGCATCATTTGCGAACGCCAAGTCCAACCGAGAAGAAGAACCGGAAACATGCGACAAGTAGGAGTATGCTCTCTCTTCCGGATGTTTCCAGCGCCAGACCTCGGTGAGGCCCGCCGTCTCCGCCCAATCCCTCAACACTGTATTGACCGTCCTGTGGGGGTTGGACGCATCTAGAGAATAATCAATTATGTTATTGAAGTCCCCCGTCACCAGTATCCGGGATGGGGAGTAAGGGGCTATTTTCTCTAAAATGGCATACAGTACCGTGCCCTGGAAGGGGGGTGGAATATATACATTTACCAATGCATAGGACTGCGAGTGGTGTTCCAGCAGCACTATCACATATCTACCTTCAGGGTCAGTTATCACATGGTTAATCACACATGGAAAATTCTTGTGCAGTAATATAGTCACCCCCCTTGCATAAGAGGAGTAGGTGGCATGAAACGCTCTCCCTATCCACCTCCTCTGTAAGGCTAAGACTTTACTTCCCAACAGGTGGGTTTCCTGCAAAAAAACAACCTGGGGGTTATGAGATTGAAGAAACCGAAGGACCAAGGCCCTTTTAAATCTAGAGTTCAGTCCTCTGACATTCCAGGAAATTATCTGTAAATCAGCTGCCATTGAAGTGCGGGAAATTCAAGTATCGCTGAGAGTCATGGAGAGTGTCATGCACATCCGAAAGCATCCAGGTCCAGAGAGAGTCCCAATCGAGGTTATGGCGTATAAAGTGTAACTTCCCATCAACCACCCTGCTATCCCACATAACAACAAAACTAGTGAGGCAGCTTTGATCCCAAAACTTAAAAAACTAGTGAGAGTATCACTCAATACTCAGAAGTAAGGCAGTCCCGAACAGTGCAAAAAGCAATTAACTGAGGATGTACATTACCTACAGGAGCAAGTACATCCTCAGCCATATGTCCCGGTGGTCCTTGTGGCCTTAAACTTAGTAACAGAGAAGGGATCCGGAGCATCCAGCGGTGCGTAGGGACAAAACAAATGAGGACAACAGCCCAGAAGTAATGGAATATTCCAGACTCTGATATCATGGCACTGTATCCGGCCAGTCTGCGGCCGCAGCTGGGTCCTCATAGAATTTCGTGGAGCCGGCAAACTGTACTCTGTCTGCTAGGATAAAGCATACCGTATTTCAGTCCCTTGTCACGCAGCTGGCGACGGACATCTATGAAGGAGCAACGTTTTCTCTGTAAATCCGGTGAGAAGTCAGGAAACAGCATAATGGTGGCATTCTTAAAGCGGAGTTCCGACTCTCTCTTCCGAGCAGTTGTCAGGATCAAATCTCTATCCCTAAAATTAAGGAGACGAACCAGGAAGGGCCCAGGATGTGAGCCCGGGGCCTTTGGCCTAGGGGAACACGATGCGCACGCTCCACCACATAGGCCTGAGATACTGATTGTAAATCCAGGAGCTCCTTAAAGAAGGCCTCCGCAAAGGATGTAGGATCCGAGCCTTCAGCCCCCTCAGGTAGGTACGACCCTCACGTTATTGCGCCTCAAACGATTTTCCGCATCTTCTGACCTTGCAGTCAGCTGCGCCACCGCCTGTTGCAGGCTACGAATGCATCGTGAGTGTTCACCCGACACGTCTTCCAGGGTCCCCACCCGGGTCTCCACTTCTGTCACCCGACCCCGGATTTTATCCACATCCTGCCGGATTAGGCCACACTCAGTAGCCAGAGTGTCCATCCTGGCAATCAGGGTAGTCTTACTGGCCTCTATGGCGGCCAGGATGGCATCTGTGGCGCCCGGGGGCTCAGGGCTATGAGAAGGAGAGGGGCCGCTCTGTCTTGCCTGTCCCGAGGCCTGCTCCATGTCGTCCCACTCGGCCGTTTGAGTGCTGGCACTGATGAGGGAGAGAGCATGTGTTTCTTGTGCAGTAATATAGTCACCCCCCTTGCATAAGAGGAGTAGGTGGCATGAAACGCTCTCCCTATCCACCTCCTCTGTAAGGCTAAGACTTTACTTCCCAACAGGTGGGTTTCCTGCAAAAAAACAACCTGGGGGTTATGAGATTGAAGAAACCGAAGGACCAAGGCCCTTTTAAATCTAGAGTTCAGTCCTCTGACATTCCAGGAAATTATCTGTAAATCAGCTGCCATTGAAGTGCGGGAAATTCAAGTATCGCTGAGAGTCATGGAGAGTGTCATGCACATCCGAAAGCATCCAGGTCCAGAGAGAGTCCCAATCGAGGTTATGGCGTATAAAGTGTAACTTCCCATCAACCACCCTGCTATCCCACATAACAACAAAACTAGTGAGGCAGCTTTGATCCCAAAACTTAAAAAACTAGTGAGAGTATCACTCAATACTCAGAAGTAAGGCAGTCCCGAACAGTGCAAAAAGCAATTAACTGAGGATGTACATTACCTACAGGAGCAAGTACATCCTCAGCCATATGTCCCGGTGGTCCTTGTGGCCTTAAACTTAGTAACAGAGAAGGGATCCGGAGCATCCAGCGGTGCGTAGGGACAAAACAAATGAGGACAACAGCCCAGAAGTAATGGAATATTCCAGACTCTGATATCATGGCACTGTATCCGGCCAGTCTGCGGCCGCAGCTGGGTCCTCATAGAATTTCGTGGAGCCGGCAAACTGTACTCTGTCTGCTAGGATAAAGCATACCGTATTTCAGTCCCTTGTCACGCAGCTGGCGACGGACATCTATGAAGGAGCAACGTTTTCTCTGTAAATCCGGTGAGAAGTCAGGAAACAGCATAATGGTGGCATTCTTAAAGCGGAGTTCCGACTCTCTCTTCCGAGCAGTTGTCAGGATCAAATCTCTATCCCTAAAATTAAGGAGACGAACCAGGAAGGGCCCAGGATGTGAGCCCGGGGCCTTTGGCCTAGGGGAACACGATGCGCACGCTCCACCACATAGGCCTGAGATACTGATTGTAAATCCAGGAGCTCCTTAAAGAAGGCCTCCGCAAAGGATGTAGGATCCGAGCCTTCAGCCCCCTCAGGTAGGTACGACCCTCACGTTATTGCGCCTCAAACGATTTTCCGCATCTTCTGACCTTGCAGTCAGCTGCGCCACCGCCTGTTGCAGGCTACGAATGCATCGTGAGTGTTCACCCGACACGTCTTCCAGGGTCCCCACCCGGGTCTCCACTTCTGTCACCTGACCCCGGATTTTATCCACATCCTGCCGGATTAGGCCACACTCAGTAGCCAGAGTGTCCATCCTGGCAATCAGGGTAGTCTTACTGGCCTCTATGGCGGCCAGGATGGCATCTGTGGCGCCCGGGGGCTCAGGGCTATGAGAAGGAGAGGGGCCGCTCTGTCTTGCCTGTCCCGAGGCCTGCTCCATGTCGTCCCACTCGGCCGTTTGAGTGCTGGCACTGATGAGGGAGAGAGCATGTGCAGCCAAGATGGCGCCCGCACGTGTGACAGTGGAAGGGCCCGGAGGCTCACCGCTCACCCTGTACTTTGCCGATCTGCGTTTTGTACGCATGGGGAGGACGTCCACCTTCACCGGAGTCTCTACCAGGAGCAGGTGAGTAAGGAACCACCGATGACACCGCTGGAGATCAGGATGGCTGAACGCATGAGAGGAGCTGCAGCTAAGCACGTCCGTTCAGTCTCACATCCCGGCCACCTTTCCTCTGAACTCTCCTTATCGAGGTCTATTTCATTCACTGGATACATTTTTGTTTTCTCACCATTCTCTGTAAACTACTGCAGTTTGTGAAAAGTGATAGATTTGAATAAATGAGGGTGAGTTTAGTCACCTCTCCTTCTGCATAACACTATTGGTTCCTAGGAGAGACCTTTAAGTACCTACAGCTGTAAGTTTGCTGGGCTTTACTATTAGTAACGGTGTCACACTGTCACTCTTCCCATCCTGTATTCTCTATTTACTCCTCAGCAGGAGAGTGAAATATCTTGATCAACACCAAGCCATGAAATTAGGAAATGCACCCAAAACCGATGCACCATTTGTGACTGGATTTAATATTTAGAAGGATACTGTACTTATTATAAATAATAGGTCTGTTCCCTCCAAAAAACAATTATTTAGAGGTGGCAAAGTGTTTATATCCTCCAGCACTTCTTATAGTGTCTCAAGGGGTGGGCAATGTATTCTTGAGTAAGAAAAAGGTAGGGTCTGTTGGCAGGAAGCCTGGTGCAGAGCCTGGCTTTGCCATCTTTTGAGTACATTTTCTAATGCTCTCAAGATCACCAGTGTAAAAAGTGTGCTGGCTGTGGTGTGCGTCCTCCTCTACAGTACATTGCCTAATCTTTGAGGGCAGTGCCAAGGGTTTAAACACTGCTCTGGCTCTGTATAGGACAGACCGCTGGAATAGGCTTTTTTGCTTGGAATAGGTACATATATTTATACTGGCAGCCTATGAGCTGCCTGTTGCATTTTTTATATCCAATTATCTTTTCATATTTAAATTCTGACATTTAAAATCCCTGAGATTCTGGCAGATACTTGTTATGGTCCCCTTCCTAGAATAAGCCACCTAACTGTTTCACAGCCCATCAACTATACTTGTTTTACAAACCAAAAAAACAATCAGGTTTGCTAAGAACATAATCCCCACCTTTACAATCTAGCATTCTCTATAGCGGTTGGCCCATATGAAAGTATGTAACTATTTTTACATCTTTGTAACCTCTGAAAATAGACTGTGGTCCCCACACCTACTTCACTGAATGAGGTGTTATGCTGAGCCACATGAAATGCAACCTGAAAAGGGTTCACAAATAATGAATAACATTTCATGAAAACCTGCCATATAGCATTGAGGAATGTCTACATAAAAATTATAGTTCACACTAATTGCACCACATATGTATGTTTTGTATATTTAGCAAGTTCTACCAGAAGCACTACTTATTTTTTCTAGGGCTTGTATACAGTAGTATTTCTTCAATACCCAATGTAGTGAGTGTATTAGGATAAATAAATACAAACTTTTACCAGCACTAGCTGTAATTCATAAAGTCAAAATGATTGTGAACTGCTGTTTGGGTCTAGCACTAACTTATGGAACCTCTATGGCAGGGGCGCCCACAATTTTTCATCTGGAGATCTACTTTTCAAATGACGAGCTCATTGAGATCTACCAACGAAAAAACACCTGCATTCAGGGGCGGGAGGGGGCGTGGCGGTGCATTGAAGTCAATGGCACCGCAGGCAGGCCCCTCAGGCAGGCCCCCCACCCACAGTGCGATCGCCTGCATTAGTGCCTGTGTTCCACTCCAGTGCGATCCGCAAAAATGCTGCAAGCACTTTTTTTGCAGATCGCACTGGACCGGAATGCAGGCGTTCCGGGTGCGGGCGATCACACTGTGGGGGATGCCATTGACTTCAATACAGCCCCACACACACTCCGGCACCTGAACACAGGGAGTCAGCTGGCTTACATTCCAGTGCGCCCCAGAGGTCCCGGCGCCCTGTCCTCCCGTGGTGCTCGTGTGGCCGATGTTGCACATGGGGAGAGGTGTCCTGCTCCTTTCCATCTACAGCGTCTGACACATTAAGCCGGCAGCCGCACGAGCACCACGGGAGCATAGCCGTAGCCAGCTCCTTTTGCACCTGAGGCAAAAAAAAAAACTTTTTTAAATGTATTTTTTATTTTATTTTCATTATTTCTTTTTTTCATTTTTTTTTTTTTTTTTTTCCGGGGGGGGGGGGGGGGGCTTCGGGGAAATATTAGGGGTCTAAACAGCCCCCTGATATTTCCCTTTTAAAAAAGAAATTTGAGGACACAAAGTCCTCAACACAAAGTCCTCAATCTCTTTTTCTGCAGCCTCTATTCTAAATGAATGGAAAGCACAGAGGCTTCCCATTCATTCAGAAACTATTTACTATCAAGCAGTTTCTGAATGGGGAGGAGCCTCTATACAGAGTGCTTCTCCCCATTCAGAAACTCATGAATGAACAGGACGTGATGTAAACATCCTGTTCATTCATAACTGGGGACACATAGTACTATGTGTCCCCAGTTATTTACAAACACTGGAGTGATCAGCTGATTGCTCCAGTGTTTGTCCTGCACAGGGGAAAGGTACATATCACTGATATGTACCGAGCCTCTGCCGCTCGGCCACGCACACGGGGGCCCAGCTTCTCCTCTGGATCCCCCCTGCTCTCCTGGGCAGAGGCAGCGGGGGGATCCGACAAGAAGTGAAAGAGCACTTCAGCCGCGGGGGGTGGCGGGGGGGGGGGGTGGCGGCATAAACGCAAAAAATAGGGCAAGTTTTGCCACGCGTTCGATCACACTGCGGCTAGTGCTGGTAAAAGTCCTATTTTTGCGTTTGCAGTGGAACGGAACGCTGGCAAAGTTTTGCCACGCGTTCGTTCACACCGGGCTTTTGCCTGGAAGCTGTGCCATTGAATTCAATGCCCCGCCACGCCCCCTCCTGCCCTAAAACGCGGGGGGAAGTTTATCAGCGATCGCGGTGCGTTCTAGCAGCTACTGCTCTGGAACGCACACGCTTTTGGTGTAAACAAGCCCTGAGTCTTTCCATTCATGAATAGCTGGACATAAAAGGCCAGAAATATGTCAAATTTAGCTACAGTAATATCTTTAAGCTGAACTCCAGGCAGATGTAAAAGATACAAATCAATAACCATAGTGTAAGACCTTAAAGGAGATCTATGAGGTGGGTGATTTCCACTCATCCTCATAGTTGGAGATGACCTGTGACAAAGCAGGTCTGCTCTTTTGATTGGGAAGTGAGCAGAAACATGCAGCCGATCCACTCACTTCCCGATTGTCTCTCTGTAGTGAGTGGTGACTGTCAGTCACCGCTCCCCATAGGGATTCCCCCCTCCCCTCTCCGATCCTCCAGCACTGAGTGGAGAAACAAATGGGGAGGGGGTGGGCACAGCTGGCTCTGCCTCCAGATAGGCAGAGCCAGCTGTCACTCATGCAGCTGGGTGGATCACGACACAGTTGTCGGGATCTGTCCCGGCTGCGGCGCTCCCACTATATCGTGGGCGATAGCCCGCTATATACTAAGTTTTGTGTCACGTTAGGAGGTTAGTATATGTCCTCCCGTGACCCTCAAGAGAACTATGGATTAAAACACTTACCCCATAGTTCTTTTTTAAATGTAACTTCGTATAAGCCTCTTGCAATCCCCCTCTACAGCAGAATTAAGGCTGGTGAGGGAGGGGTAATACTGGGATCCAATTAAGTGTGATGCATGCAAATGGCAAGCAAAGGAACACTATAATAGGAGAGAGCAAAAGGATGACCCCTCCAGTCTACTGCAGTTATTTTACTCTCCAATCAGCAGGCTGGGGATGGGGAGAAGACACCCTTGTGTTCTGGATTTGTAAGAGAAAGGTGGTGTCATCCACCTGGCTGAGTTGCGTGACAGAACTGTGTAAATCTCAGAACTAGATGCACAGAAATAGAAATCCTTTGGTAGATAAGACATCTCCATTATAAGCATTTTTGTAACACTTAAAGTCTTCCAATGCTTGAACTACTGTTGAATCATGTGCTTCTCACAAATCAAAGTTGTGCTGAAATTTGGCCTATTCAGTGCAAAGAAGTTTTAAAAAATGCAGTAACCTACCCAAGGTCAGTGTTCTATAGAGGAATTCTTCCATACATAGCGCGTTTTGCACTACCATGCTGAATAAGCTTGAACATTTCAATACAGTGTTAGGTTCCAGGGATTTATGTTCCTAACCAAACTACATGAATCATGTACTTTATTACAGAAACTTTTTGGAGGTAGCCCAGGAGGGCTTTTGTTTAAAACAACAACCCACCAAAACTTTAATATAGAAAAACCATTGCTTTAGCTGTAGCAGTAGCCAAAACGTGTTGGCTCTACTGAATACTTTTTTTTTCCTTTTTATTCAGTTGCACATGTTTTTCATAATCCCTCCAAATGATTGATTGCAGTTTGTGTGTGGGAAAAGGGAAATCTATCCAGTATTAAGAGAGCACAAAGAATGAAACCCACAGCAGACCACTCCCTGTTTCATAGCTTCTACTAATACATTTATTGGTTTCAAATCAGTGTTTCAAGAACATATGTACAAGGCTTTGAGCATTGCTGATGCATTGGTTTCATGTTTTTGGTGAGTAAAATTAGGGATTGCAGCTATTTATAGGAGCTGGAATAGCAATGTAGAGATGACTTATTGTATGTACCATTTAAATAAAGTTGGACAGTTTATTTCTGAAAGCTAACGTATATGTAAAGCCAACTATTTTTGTAATAGTTTTTTTTGTTTTGTTTAGAGTAGAAAAGGATTAGAACCTATCTTGTTACAGCTTGTTCATACCATAACATGAATTATAACTTCTATTATAACTTGTGTTATCATAACACAATGTAGTTATGCACTGCACACCAACACATATCTACAGTGTGTTGCAACACACCTGCAATTAAGTGTGCTGCAGAATGCACAGAAACATGTGCCCTGTGTGCTGCATTGCACTTCAAAAACTGGTGCAGGACCTATTTTTTGAATGCTTTGACAGCCAATTCATTTTGAATGGGCTGCTTAACTTAATATCCCTCAACACATGAATACATGCATGTCAGAGCTCACTGTGTGTTATGGTTTGTACAGGCACTTACTGCTGCATATAGGGCGGCACAGTGGTGTAGTGGTTAGCACTTCTGCCTTGCAGCGCTAAGTGTCCCTTGTGCAAATCCCAGTCAGGACACTATCTGCAAGGAGTTTGCATGTTCTCCCTGTGCTTGCGTGGGCTTCTCTGGGTACTCTGGTTTCCTTCCACACTCCAAAGACATGCTGGAAGGTTAAGCTTTGGGGTCTCAAAGTACTGGCCCGCAGGCCGCAAATGGATCTGGTTATAGGGGGATCAAGGCTGCCCTCCTGTACTGGGCTCCATCAGTTTTGCAGGGGGGCCTGTGGGCAGAGAGGGAGCTCAGAACTTTTGCAGCAGCCAGGGGCGTAGCTAGGGTCCAAATTCACCTAGACAGCCTTGCGGACAGGGACAACCGTGGGGTCCTGGTGTTCCAACTTGAGTGCATGGAGAAGGCACGGTACACGGAGGGACGCTTGAACTTGAGCAAGGAGGTATCTGAAAACACAGGGTGCAGATATGTCTTAAAAGGCACAGGAGTTCTGCTTCAGGCAGATGTGTTGCTCACTATCTCGTAGGTCGATGGAGGAGCCCTCCACACACCTCGCAGCAGCCCCGGCCAATAAATAAAAATGGTGCTCGCAGTGATAACCACGGATGGCGCAGTGCAAACACAGAACAAAGAAGCAGATCACCAGCACTCAATAATAAAGTTGCATATGTCCTTTTTATTGGACAAATACGTCACAGTGATCCAAAAAGCTGACGTTTCGGGGCCGCGCAGGGTCCCTTCCTCAAGGCAGAAAGACGTGACCGCCAATAAATAAAAATGGTGCTTGCAGTGATAACGGCCAATAAATAAAAATGGTGCTCGCAGTGATAACGGCCAATAAATAAAAATGATGCTCGCAGTGATAACGGCCAATAAATAAAAATGGTGCTCGCAGTGGCCTATAAATAAAAATGGTGCTCGCAGTCCATACTGGCCTTGAGGAAGGGACCCTGCGCGGCCCCGAAACATCGGCTTTTTGGATCACTGTGACGTCTTTGTCCAATAAAAAGGACATATGCAACTTTATTATTGAGTGCTGGTGATCTGCTTTTTTGCTCACTATCTCTTCTCTCTCCTGGCTGTCTCTCCGTGATCCCTCCTGGCTGACTCTTGCTCTCTCTCTCTTTCCTGGGTGACTCTCTACCCTGGCTGTCTCAAATGCGGTCCCCATGGGAAATAAAATGTGCCCAGTGGCCCCAGTTCATTTAAGTTTGAGACCCCTGCTGTATCCCTTCTCTCTCTTGGGTATCTCTCCTTGCTCTCTCTCCTGACTGTCATTCTCCTGCTCCTCCTCCTGGCTGTCTCTCTTTGCTCTCTCCTGGCTGTCATTCCACTGCTCATTCTCCAGGCTCTCTCTCTTGGCCGTCTCCCCTTGCTCTCTCCTGGCCGTCTCCCCTTGCTCTCTACTGGCCTTCTCCTCTTGCTCTCCTGCCCGTCTCCCCTTGCTCTCTCT
>NW_017306624.1:892707-898555 GCF_000935625.1 Nanorana parkeri | reverse complement strand
GGCCGTCTCCCCTTGCTCTCTACTGGTCTTCTCCTCTTGCTCTCCTGGCCGTCTCCCCTTGCTCTCTCTCCTGGCCGTCTCCCCTTGCTCTCTCTCCTGGCCGTCTCCCCTAGCTCTTTCTCCTGACCGTCTCCCCTTGCTCTCTCTCCTGGCTGCCTCTCCTCACTTTCTCTCCTGGCTGCCTCTCCTCACTCTCTCTCCTGGCTTGCTCTCCTCAAGCTGTGTCTCCTTGCTCATCCTCCTGGCTGTCTCTCCTCGCTCTCTCCCCTGGCTGTCTCTCCTCATGCGGCCCCCATGGAAGACGAAAACATGCCCAGTAGCCCCTAGTTCATTTGTGTTTGAGACCCCTGCAATAGTCCTCCCATACTCTGTCCAAAATGCAAAACAAACTTTTTACTGTAGATAAATTTAACCTTGCCACAATCGCCTACATCATAGAATTGATCTGAGAGTGCCAGCCAAGTGGGACAATCGGACTATGCGTCATACACAGCAGTATCATTTTACTATATTTCAGCTGCTGTAGGCTGACTTGTTAATGTGACTTGTTAATGTGTTAATGTGAAGGACAGGTGCTGCGTGTGATTAGTACGCAGCCCCTGTCCTCTATGGAACTACGCGGCTGTACGTCGCCCTACGCTCACCTCAAGTGTAGGTCCGTACGGGTGCAGGTGTCACGGCTCGGACACAGACAGGATCCATCCTGTCAGGGTACGAGTACGCTCACCCCCACCCACAAGGACATGCAGGGCGGGTGAGCGTAGGGCGACGTACGGCAGCGTAGTCCCATAGAGAAGGACAGGGGCTCCTGCTGACCTCAGTAAAAGGAACAAGTAAAAGCTGCAGGAGACCTGTTTTCCAGTAGGGAAAGGGGGGGAAGGCAGTTTTTCATCTACTTTGGGGGACTTTTTCACAGCATAAAAACGGTGTTAAGCAGTGTGCATACGTGAATGGTATTTACCACCTTACAGGTATATATCTTTGCTGGACTTACAGGTGTGGGGAGAACACAAGGAAGACCACACATGTAAGCTTATGCACTATTATAGTCCAGTGATCATACTGCAGACAGGGAGGTGACACAGGAAGCTGCAGGCACTGAAGAGTGGAGTTGGCTTATGACTATAGCATGTGGCAGGGCTACTTGATTCGTAATACTTACTGAAGAGGATTATAGATATTTTGGCATGAAAACCAATTTGCATACATGTATTTGCGTATTTAGCAGTTTTGTTAGGGGTCTTTTTAAAGCTAGCAAATGCGAGGGAGCGATTTATATTCATCTTTAAGTACTTGATCCTCTGTATGAAGGCTGCAGAAAAAGCCCATTCATCAATTTGCAGGCCAGTATGGAACTCAGACACAGTGCACCTTGTGGAGGTTTCAGGTTCTACAGCCAATTTTAAAGTTTATCTAAACCCAAATCACTACAATTTCACAAAAGATTTGAATCTGTGTACAAACATTTAAATGGACTTTTGAGGTACCTTGAAATTTAAGCTTGTACAACTTATTAATGAAAAAAATAATACACTTTATTTACATATAAAATGAGAAGACTTCACATATAGTTGCTTATTGTACAAAAGTTACAAATACACAAACATACAATATGTAGCCCACACTTCTTATAAACCCTCTCTTATTTTGTCAATATATCATTACTAACAGTCCATATAGGTTTGCTCCAAGTATATGGTTTTAATTCTTAATTTCATATTTGGCACAAGTTTAAATGAGAAGATAATTCTTGCTTTGTTCTACGTGTTTCACAGTGCCCGCTTCGCCAGGAGAAACCTACAGTATTCTAAAATGACTGGTATATTATTAGTTGCATATTCCAAACTTTTACATCAATCCAATCAACAATCTCTTTTACAAAACATTTCTCACATATGTGACTGTCCATTGTACCCGCATCAAAATATGAATTCCACAAATCTCCACAGGTCTAGGGCTCAGATGAAGAGGAGCAACAGAGAACCACTTACATAAACAATTCTAGCAATGCATATTTCTATTCTATAAACCTCAATTTTACATTGAGGAACATTATTCAGAAATTATTCGACAATTGTAGACGCAGCTTTTCATAGATTGGTGAACCTCTGCCCATCTTCACTTCCTGGACACTCTGACTCTTTAAGATGCTCTTTTTATACCCAATCATGTTACTGACCTGTTGCCAATTAACCTAATTAGTTGCAAAATGTTCTCCCAGCTCTTCCTTGTTAGTACCACTTAAGGTGGCCATACACTCTACAACCATCGCAAGACCTTAGTCTTGCGATGGTTGTACAGGGATTAAAAAAACGTACGATCTGCCTATCTTGGACAGGCAGATCGCACTCTCGATCATCGCAAGCCCGCCCCCCTGATGCTGAACGGGCAGTGTGCGCGTGCGCACACCGGCCCGTTCGGCATTTGTCTTCCGAGCACCGTTCTAACCAGCCGAGAATCGTACGATTCTCGGCTGGTTTTCTAGCATGCTGGTTCGACGGAAGACGTGCGACCGTACAATAGAAACGGTCGCACGTCTCCGTTCACACTGCTCGATTCTAGTACGATCGTGGGATTTCCCGCGATTCTCGTACGAGAATCGAGCAGTGTATGGGCACCTTTACTTTGTCAGTTTTTTGTTGCCCTGTCCCAACTTGTTTTTAGACGTGTTGCTGCCATCAATTTCAAAATTACCTTATTTGTTTCTTGTAAATATATAATGGTAAATTTTCTCAGTTTAAACATTGGATATGTTTTCTATTTTCTATTGTGAATAAAATATGGCTTTAGGAGATTGGCAAATCATTGCATTCTGTTTACACAGCGCCCCAACTTTTTTGGAATTGGGGTTGTATAAACTGCTATCTAACCTTCATATATGGGATGGCGTAACAGTGTAAACGTCCCGCTATCGCTGCTGCCCTTCGCGTATTGAAAAAATAAATACATTTAAAAGACATAATTGTCCACTTAATAACTCACATGGTACCCCAAAGCCATCCTGCTCAAACAACAAACAACAATCCTCCTTTGTGTCCAATCCCTGTGATGTCACATCCGGTGCAGGCACCCACCGAGCATGTGCCGCCAGACCCAAAACAAGGCCTGCAGCTAAACCGGTCCCTGCAGCCTGTCTCTGCTGAGATGATGGAATGTCCCTCAGCCTCCTAAAATACTATACACTGTATAGGAGCGGAGGGGGAGAGAGGCTGCTGGGACCAGTCTAGCAGCAAGCCGGCTCTGAGATTCAGGTGAGTATAACTTTTTATTTTTGTTAGTGATATGCAATGACTAAACTTAACTCACCCATTAACCTCCAAGTCCTATTTGCTTGTACTTGCAATTTAAAGTGTATGCCCTGCCAAAACCTTTTTTTCTTAGATTTGAATAGAATGTGGAAGGGTTAAATCCCCTCACAATTTGATACTGCTATCTGGGGCTCTATTGGAAACCTTTACCCTAATTTCCTGTCCTGCTGACAACGTTTTACCAGACAGGAAGTGGGTAAAACTCTCCAACAGAAACACAATACAAATAAAAATGCTATACTCTCATAGAGTAGGGGAAGGCTAAAACCCCTATGAGATTTTTGTTTCTCTTTGTCTCCCTGTTGAAGATTTTCCCTTACTTTATGTCTGTCCTCTCCAATGTTAGCACAACAGCAACAGAGGGAAAGTCTCTGTAATGGTGCCCTAAGTGGCAGCAAAACCTGACAGGAGTTCTAATCCTTCCCTACTCTATCCAAAGCTAGTGAAAAAGATTTTGGCTTGATATACACTAAAAAAACATTAAACCCTGACTAGATGATATTTAGTTTGCTGAAGCACTGTGTAATAAATGTTTCCTTATTTTGTTGCTCCCATAGAAGGTTTTGGCTTGAGATACATCAAATTATGATTGAAACTTCAGGTACTGGCAGTTTTTAAAAATAATGAATAATTTTGAATAAATCTACAATTAGATAAAAATGAGTTTATTTGTCTGTATTATATTTTACAAGAGTCAGGAAATGTAGCCCAGTGACAGCTTGAGTGCTGAATGTTTACAATAGTTAATTTTTTTTCTTCAACCTTCTTTCAGTAATTAATGAAAACCAGCGACAGAAACTGGAAACTGTGAGCTACTCCTCCCGTTATGCCCTGGGACTCTTTTATGAAGCTGGCACACAGATTGACGTCCCCTGGGCAGCCAAGTACATCACCGATAATCCCTGCATACGCTTCATCTCCATTGATAATAAGAAACGCAATCTAGGTCAGTGCTTCCATTATTCCTCTTAAATACCGGGACAATGGAGGGTGTGGATCATGAGATATGCTGTGTAATTGAGGGCTGCAGCTCTGAAGAGAATATGTATTTAGTTACAGGCCTCTGGGAATGAATACAATGTCACACCAGGCTAGTAACAATAAGGAATCCATAATACTGCCTGATAATATTCCTTAACAGCTTCCTGGCCAGGGTATGCTGGATATTTGTTTATGGAGCCTAAGGTGTGCTGTCCCCTGTAATGACGTCTGAGCTAAGACAGAATGTCATGGTTATTTCAACAGCTGATTTATAAATACTGTAAACATGGACAATTTATGGACAGTTTATGTGGTTACTGTAATCAATCAAATGTTAGGTTTACGTTCCTTTTTATTTGCATCCAAAATGACAGCTGCAATCTAACTAGTATTATGTTTAATTTGCTTGGGGTTCATAGTATGCAGACAAATTAAAGTGTATGTCTGGGCAAAAAAATAAATCGAAAAACCAAAACACATGTAGTACCATCTTTATAATACATGCCCATTTTCCCATGCTTTGTTTCTTTATAAACACCACAAGCACAGAAGAACACCTGTTGATCTGCCAGAAATCCAGTGTGCTCCTAACTAGTGATGAGTGGATCTGCCCAGGTGCGATTCTCATGGAGTTCAGTGAATCCTATTAGAAGTTCAGACCCAAACTTTGCAAAATGTCTTTCGGGTAATGGGTGCACAAATCTTGTTAGTCAATTCTGGCCATATTTAGGGCTAATAGCCAAGCTATAAAAGGCATGGCATGTGAAGTTGGACACTGCCAAAGGGAACATTATACATATACCATTGGCAAATGAAAAAACGATTGGGGGATGCCTGTAAGTGGTGTTACAGAACAGTTTGATTTCATGGACAGCCTCATGCTCCAACTGCACAAAATGGGCAGTGGAATCAATTTTTTTATTTTACACTTATTTTGGCTCACAAATTCAAATAACTTCTGTACCTTGTGTCTCCACATTTCGGCCTATTCTTATCTATTAAAACTGTCCTGCCATTAGCCAGGTTTTTTTCCAGAATTTATCTCACTTTATAAATTACGGACTTTTAAGGTACCACAGAATACAAAAACTTAAGATAACAACAATCGTTTATTTCAAAACATTAAAATCCTCCCCATCTGGGACATTTATTAGCATTGTACATATATACAGAAAAAAGTTGATAAAAGTAGCCCCCACTTTCTTATTTCGTACTTTTCAATGTGTATAGGGCACATCAATACCAAACTAGCAGAAGAGCGCCATATATTTTTAGCATGCTATGATAGTGTTATCCAGAGTGTGCTTGACAAAGTATGTTGATAGAGAAGGTACTTTCAACGCGTTTCATGGTGTATTACGCGTTAATACACCTTAGCACAGTATATTACGGTATACACATTAAAAGTACATTCTCTACCAACAGACTTTGTCAAGCACACCCTGGATAACACTATCATAGCAAGAATATATTGCGCCCTTCTGCAAGTTTGGTATTGATGTGTGCTATATACATGTGACAAGTATGAAATGAGAAAGTGGGGGGGCTACTTTTAACAA
>NW_017306624.1:772569-892673 GCF_000935625.1 Nanorana parkeri | reverse complement strand
TTTTAACAGAATGTTTAAAGTACAGTATGTTTCAGTAACAATTTGAATGGAATGTTGGTACCATATAGGATATATACTGCCCATTAATAATCAGGTTTTCTCCAACAAGAATTAAGAGCGTCGGCCTGCAGATGTTATTGCTGTGTACATTGTCCAGTGGCTAGACAGTTTTAAAGTGACATTAAACATAAAACAATACTGTAATGTGTGCATTACTGTAATCCATGGTTGTTTCCCTTCTCTTTGCTGCTCTTCCTTTTAAATCTGTATCTGTTCTCATGCTGGGCAGAACTTCTGTTTTGCAGCAGACTGCCTTGTCACAGGAATGGATACACGGTGTCTGTGTATAGGTTTGTATAGGCTTGTAACCTGAGCCAGCACTACAGGAAGAGGCCCTGAGCTGCAAAGGGAAGTTCTCCCCAAGCATGAGAAGACATGAGGATTTAAAATGAAGAGCAGCAAAGAGAAGAGAAACTACCATGCATTACAGTAAGGCACACATTACAGTATTGGTTTATGTTAAAAAATCTGAGGGTTTAATGTCACTTTAATCAGGGAGAATAGGCCTAACCGGTCACTGTCACTTTTTTTTTCCTTATGGGGATATGATGCAGTGGTGTGCTGTAAACAACATACAGCAGATGGTCAGCAACAAGTGAATTCTGCACTTTGAGCAGCTTTGAAAAGACCCTATTAACATACAAAAACACCTCTAAAAGAATTGAAACCCCCTAAAGCCCACTTAATCTTTTTTTTTTTCTTAAAAAGGAAAGCAAAACAAAAAAACAAAGCAGTTTGTTATGGCCAGAACAGCAGCTAACGGTGATCATTATCCTCAAATCAACCATTAAACTGGTGGGGGCAAACAAGACCCCACCACCGCAATTCACAAACGTAAAGCAGTTTGCTTACATGTAAATGTGCTCTATGTAAAGCGCTGCGTAAATTGTCGGCACTATATAAACACCTGTAATAAATAAATAACTGACCCTAATCACTCCCTATGTGGTTTGTCAGCTATCCTAACACAAGCTCCAACCCACTAAAACTATGACTGCTTTATCCAAAACTCACCTGCTGGCCATTGTTCAAAAGCCATGCAAAGCATTATGGGTTAAACAAAAATCACCCAAATTTGGAAAAACATTCACCAGGACCCCAATTTTAAAGTAGCAGGATTGGCTGTGAAACCAAGGTTGCAGTAAATCTGAACCTCTTCCCTACTCCTAGCCACCTGTTTAAGCTGACAATACAGTGCATATGTTCCACCAAGCTGTATTGTCAGCCCTGTGCAATTCTCCCCTGCTGGACTACAGAACACCTCTTCTTATTTCCATAACATGAATGATGGGGTTCTATAGTCTATGGTGCGAACTGGGCAGGGCTGCTAACACTGTTTAGGATTTCAGTGCAGCAGAGTGCACAGGAAGTTAGGAGATCACTGGATTACTGGAAGGATCAACAGTACATTTTTCAGCAGCTTTTTTAAAGAGCCAAAACATGAGGAAATGCGCAGGTATTTTAGAGATGTACTTTTACCCAGACATACAATTTAAACATAATAGCAGTCAGAAAAGCAGAACAGTTAGGTTCCATCTTTAATATATGAGAAAGAGGAAAGTAGAATTGAATATATTTGGTCACCAGCTTCATTCTTCTCCAGTTTTAGAAACGGGCACTCAGCATTTTTTTCTATTGAGTTTAAAAAATTATCTCAGGCTTGTTTGTAGGCTCTGTGCAGACAAACACCAGCTGCTAATGCACAGCTGGCACTTATCTGAAAGGCCTAGCCATATTTGACATTAGACTGAATAAAGAGCGCAGTCTTAACCAGTTGACATCCGCGGTGTTAAACCCCCTTCCCATCCAGACCATTTTTCAGTATTCAGCGCTGCGGTACTTTAACTGACATTTATTCCGTCATGCAGCGCTGTACTGAAATTAATTTTATACCCTTTTTTGGGGACAGATAGAGCTGGGGCAGCGGATCCCGGGAATCAAGGTGAGGGGGCAGGGGGGGAACAAGCACATATAGGCGATCGGCGGGCTATGGACCCGCTGATCGCCTATATGTGAAACACCCGGTAACGGGTGTGTTTAATCGTCGGGTCTTTTCTGCCCGTGCATGCCCGCTAGGGGGCGTGCGCGCGAGCAGAAAAAAATTGCCGTCTGGAGACAGCAACCCGCAGATGTAGCAGTGCCGTCCGTCCGTTTTTTTACTATGGGCGGACGGCAAGAGGTTAAAGTGGACCAAAGCTGCCGCCTGCTTTCAGGAAGAATCTATCGCAAAACTTTACCCCAGAAGCTTCCTATTGTAGCTTCCTTTTTAATTCCAGGTTAATGGTTTGACTTGAAGTCAAGTGGCTTGAAGTAGATCGGAATATGTTCACCTTCATTGCCCTAGAACCAATATGTGGCTTGTGAATTGTGAAACAGCTTTTATCAGAGGCTTGTAAGTCATTTTGCTTTGGGAAATACCGGTAATCTTGTTTTAGATTTACTACATTACTGAGCCATACAGTACAATACACTTTTCTTATATCTGAGGCTTTATTTTAGTGCCTATGTGGATGATCCTTTCACTTGCAACCCAACTGAACTTTCAGTTTAAGTAAGCTAAAATACATTCCAGATCCACCAAGACAAAAGGTGATCAAAGTCTTAGTTTTGTTTTCTTTAGAAAGCAGCCAGACAGTAGAAAGTCGGGATGTTCAGATACCAGTTCAGATAGCAGTGCCAAAACCTAAAATGTATTCAACAATATATGAATACAGGTGTCCCCAATACCATTAGTTAAGCAGCAGTGGCACAAAGATTGAAATGAAGTAGACACCCAAACTGTTTAAAAGTGCCGAGCCTCGGGATTTTCAGCTGATCATTAGGGACCTTCTAACCAAGGTGTGCACAGATAATACTGACTTCATTCTTTGAACTGGTGTATAAATATCTCACTACCTCATGGCGCCTAGAGGTTGCATCTGTGGAAAATGCTTGATTAAGTGGCAAATTAATTGCGCTGGGTGTTTTAAATTCTCGAATGAGGTTTCTATGGTGTGGAACTATGCCTTGGACAGGATGAGGTAACCTTTCAGCTGTTAAGGAGAAGCCATCACTGCAAGAAAAAAAAAAAAAGGTACAGAGAAGATTAGATAGAATATATAACTGAATATTACCAGCTTATCAGAATCAACGGAGATATGTTGCAAAACTGATTATACATTAATCATATTTATGATGGGAAAAACAACTGTTCCGTTTTGGAAACATTTTACTTGTTATGCACTCCAACACTTTATTGGGATATAAACCAGGAACACACAAAACAAATCTGCAAAAGCTGCTTCAGTTGTATTACAATGACCTTTATTACAGTCATTGTGGCGATGTGTGCTTTTATAGGGCAAGTAAGTACAACTGCAAAAGAAGGGGTGTGGGATAGTGACATTGGGTAAAGTGCTTGTAGATTAGTGTACATTATACTCACTTTGAAGATTGTCCTGCTCTGGACGATTGTTTGGTCATATGTGTACAAGATGTCTTGTCTATAGAAGTCTGGGAAGTAATCTCTGTAACAGAGAGATTGAGGAGGACTAACAAAGGAAAGAAGGAATCAAGCTTGGGGGTCTGAGCAGTGTCATGAGGGAGACAATAGTTTGTTTGTATGTTTGTTTGTTTGTTTTTTTAACCTTTCCAATAGTTGGTTCGGGTGGCTGCATAGACATTAGATTGCGGTTCAGTCTGGCCAAAAACAGCCACATTGGACACTGTGTTCTGACTGTTCATTACTCCAAAATTCAAAGAAAATAACATATTTGGCTTATGAGCCACTATACCCAAAACAAAGAAAAGAATGATGTAAAAGAACTACTAAAGAAATTGACATCTTTGCATGGATCCTACCCCTGTAAAGAGACAAACATGTACTGTGCAAAATTATTTGTCTTTTGCTTTATATCGGATACCAGTAGACACCGGAGCAGACAATTGCCATAGGATAACTGCATAGGAAGCTGCTTGTGCTTCATATCTCCTTCATGTTTAATATTTTCTGTTATGATAATCTTGACAAATCTACATATTCAAAAAGTTACATATTCATACATTTTTTATGTACATATTAGTCCTTGATGGGCCCAGAAATTCTTCTTTCACAAAGTGGTGTTCTGACACATATTGACCCCTATCCATGGCTGCCCAAGGCCTGTGTAAATACAATGCATTGAAGCACACGTTTCTGTACACATGCTCAGCAGATAGTTGGTTCTAAAATTCTAGTGCCATGCTATGAAAAGGTCCAAAAGGACATTTCCAAGGAGCACTGGGACTTCAACACTGATTTATTTAGAGTAATGAGGATATAACTATTTAACGTGCTTACTAGCTTTGGCAAAGCCACTCACATAAAATACGGATCCTCTCCAATTAGTGCCAAGAATTACTCGGAGCATAGGAATAAAACAGAAGCACCATGCCAAGGAGTACCAAAATATATATTTATTTATTTTTTAGCAAGACTGCAGTCAACACCTTTCAGAAGCCAAAAAATCTCCCTCATTATCAGTGCTACAGAAAAGCATATCAATATAAAAATAATAAAACATTGAAATGATAAGTGTAAAAAATGATAAATTGGCAACCATTAGTAAACAATAATGACATACATGTATGGTCAAAAATTACAGCTTAAAAAATTGTAGCATGATAAAATCATAATAGAAAAACTAGATATCAGGTAAGATCAAAATACCAACACCATTGTTCTACATTATTTAACTGGAAACATGTTTATGTCCACGGTAAATCACTAAAGACTGCGACGTTTACATTAGTGTTGTGTACATGTGTGTTGTGTGTATTACAATTATGTAACAAAATTGCTTCAGCTAATATTGCAATTATATGACAAAACACATTCCAACCAGGTAGAAACATTTTCAGCTAGTAGAAATATGTATTTCACAGATTTTTAGCTGGTAGTGCAAACATATAACCGGTAATGTTGCAGATATATGACAACACATATTCCTGCCAGGTAAAGAAATTTCCATCTGGTACTCAGATTATGTAACAAATCATTATTAAGCCAGGTGGATACATTTCTATTTGCTATTCCATAAAATGGTAAACAAAAAGGAGACGCAAATAGATCTGTCATATATTTGCAACAGGTTCATTCGCTAGTGTTGCCATATATCTGCAACATTTCTGGTTACATGTTTGCAATGCCAGCTAATCTGTGAAATATTTGTAATACATATTTGTAATACCAGCTGAAAAAGTGTCTACCTGGCTGGGATGTGTTTTGTCATATATTTTCAATATCAGCTGAAGCAATTTTGTTTTATAATTGTAGTAATTGTATTAGGCATGTACATGTCCACTACACGTTGTTAAACTTAGCGGCTCTTTAGTGATTTTCAGTAGACCAAACAGTGCATACAAACATAGCAGTTGTTTCCAGTTCAAATATGGAGAACATTGGTTTTTAAACCATTATTTTGATCTTACCTGATGATTTGTGTTGTATCTATTAGGCCTTGTTCACACCAAAAGCGTGTGCGTTCCAGAGCGGTAGCTGCTGAAACGCACCACGATCCCTGCGTTTTGGGACGGGAGGGGGCATGGCAGTGCATTAAATTCAATGGCACCCCCCCCGCAGTGCGATTGAATGTGTTCCGTTCCACTGCAAACGCAAAAAATAGGGCTTGCTAGCGTGCAGAAAAGACCCGACTATTGCACACATTGAAAAATGGCCTGGATGGGAAGGGGGTTTAACACCGCGGATGTCAACTGGTTAAACTCTCAAACTTTTTTTTTTCAATACTGAATCAAACAAATGACTATACATTGCCCAGCAACATATTTCTTTATAATTGTGTCCAAGCACTTAGTCATGTTTCCAAACAGCAGGCTTCAATGCTCTCAGCTTGGATTCCTTGAACTTCCTGTCCAGTACAGAATTACAAAGGACAGCACAGTCTCCAGCAGGTGTCCATCTACTAGCTTGAATGAGGGAGGAATGGAGAGCAGGGGAGAGTCTTGCTTTGCTGTGCTCGTGCTTTTGTGGAGACACACCCCACTTACTAGCACACACAAGCCCCATTGGTCCCTGCAAGAGAAAGAAGTCACCCTCAAGCTTGATATCAGGACCAGATGATTCTGCAGGAAGCCAAAACATTTAAACATCAAGGAGTAGCATCCATTGTAAGTGATTTATTCACCATTTGGAATAGGTTAAAAACCTTTTGACTTTAACTTTAAACTTCAAAACTTAAAAAAAAAATATAGCATGGAAATGAAGAGACCTTGTCCATAGCAACCATTCCATCTCTAGCTGTCATGTTGCATAATGGGTGAAAAAAGGAAAAACATTTTAAATGGTTGCACAGTTTTCCCTTCCTGAAGTTTTTCATGAATACACTTAAATGAAAAACTGATGTAGAAGACTTAGATTTAGTTAAAGTTTTGTTGGTATTTTTAGTTAAGAACTTTGGAACTCTTGGCCTTCCTACAAGTACTTATTAATTTATAATGCAAAATGAATTTCTTTGCTAGAGCATTAAAGCTCCTGGATGTTTTTCCTGTAATTGGTGGCAGGGCACTGAGATAAATAGCTCTTTGATGAGATTTCCTTGCATAATAAATGAAACAAAATCGTATAGAAATACGGAAACTACCAAATTAATGGAACAACCAAATTTAGTAACTTTCCTGTCTGCATCCTGACCGAAGGCAACCGCTAGAACTTAGTGCTGTTTTTCTGAAAGAAATGTTCTGCTTCAGCCATGGATATTAGGAGTACTTTTTATGTAAATCTTCCATGAAAACAACAAGTTCAGATTCTGAATGGAAATTGGAACAGACTCGCTTATGAACTAAGAGAGAGGAGAGCCCCTTTTCACAGCTGTGTTATTCTGTTGGAGTTATAGCTACAATTATTTTATTTCTTCCTTGAATTTCATCATTATCCAATAACATTCAGATGTGGCCAAAGGCTCCAGGCATGGCCAAAACATCCAGCTGAATGAAATCAAGTTACCGTTCACCTTATGTTCTGCGTGCTTTGCAGTATTTGTTTTTTCTATGGTAGCCAAAGCTGGTAATATCTACATGAAACTGCACAGCTTAGGAGCATAATATATAAATATATAGCTTTGTTAGTATTATGAAAAGTGTAACAACGAAGAGGTCTGAACTATTCCCAGTATAGTTTAGAGGATCATTGTTTTGCTATAGTGAGCTTCTCCCTATGTAGTATGCATTTGCTGACACAAATAACATCAAACGTATATAACTGATCTACAAATACTCCAGGCCTGGCCGATGGGTATGCAGAAAAGACAGTTACTAGTATGTGCAGTTGTGTACCTCCCATTGTTGGTTTATATAGTAGTGGCTACAATGTTTGCCTTTCTCTATAAGCTGGCCATGCACTGAGCGAATTTTGGCCAGATGAAATAAACTACAAGATGTCTGGCATCCTTTAGACCGGTGGTAGTGAATTAAAATACAAGGAGGTATGGTAAGTAAAATGTTTTTCAAGCCGAGGTCCAAATCACAGTCCGGACAGAACGGTCACTCTGTGCCCATACCGCGGTCCACTATTTAGACTACATTCACACCAGCAGCTGCACTACTCTGCAAAGCTGATGGTGTGTGTTCCCAGGCACAGTGCTGATGCGCTGATTCCGGCGCATCAGACTGTTTATTTTTTTTCTTAGAACCCCCCCCCCTCCCCATTTACATACACGTGCATGCTTTATGTGCACGTGTTCATTTGAATCAGATGGTGGGGTGGCAGGGTTGGTTTTAAATATTTTTTTTTTATTTTTTTTACTTACTACCTTTTTTATTTGATTTTTTTTTTTTACTTTAGCACCTTTTTTTTTTTTTTAAATGTATTATTTTTTTCATTTTTTATACCATTTTTTGCCCATTTTTTTATTTATTTTCATTTAACTTTTGCTATCACAAAAGGGTTAACAAGCCCCTATGTGACAGCATTTGGAGGAGACAGGTTTTCTTTATAGAGATATGAGGGGTCTCTTAGACTCCTGATGTCTTCTTGTAACTCCAACACAGATGATGAAGTAAAGGAATGTACCTCATCTTCTGTTTACCCAGCACTTCAGGTGGCTTTTGACAGTTTTGAAGCAGGAAGTGCTGAGAGCTGCTCTTCAGTGATAACAGAGCGGATTGGGGGAAAGATGTACCCTGGTCTGTTCCAACTCTCCATTCTGACACTTTGATCCTGCCCCCTCCCCCAGTGGAGCAAGGGGCCCGAAAACCACAGCGGAGGGTGGCACAATTGCAGCCTAGTACAGGTGATCTGGGTGGCTGTACAGCTGCCCAGATCATTTGTAGTTGAGGAGCTGGCCCTGCCTGTCTGATACCATGGGTTTTTAGGAAGCCAGCAGTGTATAAGGTGCAAACAAATTACACGGCAGTCAAGTCCTGTCATGCATTAACCTCCAAGAGTCAGGCCTGTGGCTGTCGGAGTCTTGCAGTGCCAAATGGGATTTGTAGGTTTGCCACAGCTTATGGGGCGAAGCTTGCCCATCTCTGCTCTATGTTTAGATGTGCTTTAACTGCATTGCTGCTCTCTCCCATTAGTTCATAACTGAAGTTGCAAAATAGTAAACGTTCCTAGTCTCTGTTTCTGATGTTGGTCAGATGTCCATTGGTCATATGGTGTCAGCCAAAGTGGTTAGGGTTAGTCAATCAATGGTGCTGTATGTATGTGGTAAGTATTTTACAACTTCTATTACTACATATGAGAGTAGAGCAGCAGTATAACTAATAAAGACATATAATACTCATACAATATAGTGGTAATGACTCCACTCCTTTTTGAAGAACTGCACTAAAACATTGCTCAACACTATGGGCGCAGATGTGAAGCAGGTGCCATACTTAGCTCTGCTTATGTAATTGTGTAATAGACACTGCTGTGAGAACAGTATAGAAGATGAGGTTTTACAAACATTTATAGAAAAATGCTTTTATTTCTAAAATACCAACAACAAATGTTTGTCTTTAATAACTAGGTTGAGAGAAAGCCTTGCATTAGTCACTCTCGCAGTTCTAGAACCTTTAATTACTCTTTGGTTATATATAGTATTATACAAATTCTCCCTCTGTTAATAAGTCATAGCAATTTTCATTTTCGAAAGACAATACACACTTCTGAAGAAATGATCATAGAACAGCTAAAGCTTAATGTATAGAACTCTTACAAACCTATCACATAATTAACATATGTGTGCGTCTTGGCACCGGAATACAGTGTGGTTTGAAGTCAGTTTGTCGTAAAATGTAATAGCCAAGAAGAACCCTGAATTGTGACACCAGTAATAAATGCATTCACATAAAAAATGTAACCCAAGCATTTCCAATTCTGAAATTCCGCTATTAAGTTATATTCTAAAACATGTGCACTTCAGTGATTTTCCCCATTTTCCCCAATCCTATCTCCACATCTTTAACAACTATTCCATAATCCAATGTGTTTTGTGTCCAAATGCTTCAGCTACAGCTCTCATGCCGGTCCAGCAATAACACTGTAGAGGTCTATACTGAGCTCCTTTGGTCTTGTAACCTGAACTATAGTTTTCTCATCCAAGTGAAAGAGTGCATTTTCTACCAAAACTGTAGACGGCATGGCTTGTTTATTGCACTGAAAGCTCAGCCGTTCCCCATGGCAACCAAATATGTCCTAATCTGCACAGGTAACAATACAGCTAAAATCTAACATTTGATTGGTTAATATGGCCAGCACCTTTTCTTTAGTTTTTTTTTAGGTCAGCGCCTTCTCTTTTAATGTTCTTTAATTTTTTTTTAGGCTAATATTGTATTTAACCTCCTGCCGTTCGCACATTAAGAAAAAACGGACGAACGGCGGACTCGCATCAGTGGGTTGCTGTCTCCGGACGGCATTTTTTTCCTGCACTAGGGGGCGCGCACAGGCAGGAAAGACCGTTCTTACAGCTGTCAACGGCTGTTTCACATACAACCGATCAGCGGCTCTATAGCTGCCGATCGGTTGTATGGCGTGATTTTGTCTCCCGCCCTAGAGTGCCGCCGCCCCCCTCCTCACGACCCCTCACCTACAATCCCGGGATCCGCTACCCCATCTGCGGCCCGGGACCGGCTCGGGAGGGTGTCAGGAGGAAGAGGGAGGGAGATCAGCTCCTTGCTGAGCTCCCTCCATGCTGTGAATGCAGAAGTGATGTGTATTACATCACTTCCGTATTCACCTGTCAGTCATCTGGCTGCTATAGCCAGAGAGAAGAAGCTGATGAAGCAGATCTCTGCTTCATCTGCTTCTTTTGGGGTCCCCAGGTGACATTGGGGGTCCTAGAGACCCCTAATGTCTCCATAAAGAGGACATGTCAGTGTACCTGTGCTATTATATAGGGGCATTGTATCCCCCTATGTAATAGCAAGAACAATAAGTGTAAAAATAAATAAATATATAAATTTATAAAAAAAGAATTCTGTAAATTTTCCTTAATATAGTAAAAAATAAAAACCCCAGTGGTGATTAAATACCACCAAAAGAAAGCTCTATCTGTCCTCAAAAAATGGTATAAAATTCATTTCAGTACAGCGCTGCATGACGGAATAAATGTCAAAGTACCGCAGCGCTGAATACTGAAAAATGGCCTGGACGGGAAGGGGGTTTAACACCCCGGACTTTAAGTGGTTAAAGTATGTTATTGCATTTTTTTTATTATAGTGCAATTAATATCAGTACTAATAATAAAAGAGACACAGATACAAGTGTATATTCAGCGACAATTCCAGTCATCGGATATTTATGAGAGTTAGGTAATTTTCTTTAGAGTTTTACAGTGCTATAAAAAGTGTATTTTCCCCCTTTCCAGTTTGCTCTATTTTACCATTGACATTCACTTGGTTCAGATCTTTTGTCAGACAGATGTTTCAATTCCCAATCCACATGAGTTATTCTACTTGTGGCCCTTACTTTTATCACATGACCATTTGTGCATCAAAGATGTTCAATTCACAGAAATCTTGCATTGGTGTGGAATGGTTATTGTTGTACGTGACATACACCTTTAAGGGTTGCAAAATGTTAATGTTTTTTCTTTCCTGCTATCAGCAATAGGTATATCATTGAAAATGTGTTAACGTGTCTATATAGAGGGAGGGATATAGAAGGCATGGGTTACAAACTCTTCTGTGTCCACGATGGGGAATTTACCCTCTGTGTTGGTCCTGATGACCATCATTACCAGGACTAAAAGTGAGAGGAAATTCAAAATTTTGAGTTGCCACTGCAACAGGGTTACAAAGCAAGTCTTCCATTTGGAACACTTGTTCCAGTGGAAACGGTTTGAGAGATTTTTCTTACTTTGGAGATGTAATTTCCCTTTCTGTTGTATCTAAAGAAAGGAAGTAAATGAAAATCTCCCCAATAAGAGGAGACAGTTAAAAAACTAATTTACAGTGGTTTGATCTGTTGTATATCCTATCCAACACTAAAAAAGGTTTTGATTCTAGATACACTTTTAAAGCATATGACTGAAAATACCTAGTGTGTATGCTTTGGTGAGTTGAGACTTTAGCAATGTGAAGGTACGCAGTCACAAGGGATCTTTGTCAATCCCATCTGGAAAACTCAACTAAGTAGGAAGTCTAGTTTGTACACTGGTTTGTACAAAATAGATTTGAATACATATTCACATAAGTGTATTTATCGTTTGGTTGTAGGTTTTATAAGGTATCCACATTTAAGTACTGGTAAGCTGCAGTATTTTGGGGTTATTTTTGGTTTAGATATGTTTTCCTATTGTAGGGTTTGATAGTTAGAAAAAAAAATAGCTATCAGATTGTGGTCTACTTTGGCGGTAAGTTGCAAGAGGCACAGATCCACGGCAGCTTTGGATATACTGACTTAGCCACTGCTAGCATATGCCGGTGCAAATCTGGATACCAGAAAAATGCAATCTTGAATGAATAAATTAGCCATTAGGATTGTTACAATTATATATTTTCTTTAGGAAACACATTTAACTTCCTAGACCAGTTTTTTTAAGCCATCACAAAGGACTTATAGACCATAAAGTTTTCTGAGGTCACTTCTGGCTCATTTTAAACGGATCCAAAAGTGAAATTCTACCCCCACAATTTATTAGTCTTATGTAACAAATATACAATCCCAGTACAGATATACAAGCAGCAGCCGCCAATGTTCACAAACATGCTCTTTCTTGTTGGCAATTTTTCATGTTGTGTTAATATCACTCTCTGAGCCATCCAACTTCTGCAGTATTAAAGCACATCTCTTTTAGGCCACTGAAAGTTTGACTCTTGCTATATGATGAATGGAGTCAAGCAGAGTGAAAATTCACTCTGCAAAGAATAACCAATAGTTTGCAAGGAAAAAACAGGATTTCTACTCACACATGATGGATCATTGAAGTCAGCGTAGCTTCAGCTCATTCAGCGAGCTCAGTTAAAATTCATTTTGCAAGTGGAAATGCTCTAACAAGTACACATTTTATTTTAGTTATATATATAATCATTGGTGTAATGTTTATAAGAAATTTGTTTTATGTCATTTTTACATTTTTCATTATGGTCTGTAATTTAAAGATTTAGTGTGCAATTTGTAGGTTCTCGCTCTGTATGTCAAGCAGTCACAATCAGTAATCTTGCTGAACATCTGTTGAGATGTATTCAGTTAGGATAACTCACTAAATCATGTTTTCTGTGTATTAAAGGGAAACTAAAATGGGTTGGGGTTCATTTTTAGATAAATATTTTTTTAACTTGTTAAGCTTTTTAAACTGTAATTTTATATCTGTGATAGAATTATTGGGCTGGGGTTGGGCTTAACAATTTACTAATATTTATAAGAAGTTTTTCCAAAGTGTAATTGCACCTTGATTTTTTTCCTGTGAGCCACATAAAAGTAATTAGTCCCTTATCATGCTGGATATGTTCAATTCTAAAAGTCTCTCCAGTCAGCCAAAGCGTGCAGGTCTTCCCAGGTTATACTGTTTTTTTCTCTGCAATAGTACTGAATTTCTGGAAGTTTGTCCAGTCTTCTACAGCTACTAGTAGATTCAGGAAACTGGAAATCCTTGAAAGCTCTCCAGTTAGTCAAGCAGTGCAGGTGCCCATTTTCTGTGACAGTCCTACGATCGGAAGGGACTTATTCATCAGTGTTCCAGTTCACACAGGACTCTGCAATTCAGGTCAGATCATTATGTCTGGAAATTCTTTATGGAGTTGTCGGTCCAGAGTTGAGTCAATTTTCCTGCCTCTGCAACCCACTGTTGTAAGTACCTATCAGGCTTCTCCTGGGTTATGGTTCCTCTGTTTGGTACTGAGGGTATTTGCTACAGAAACAACTGTAGCTGACTGGACATTTTGTGGCACGTTAAAATTATTCTTTTGTTTTTTTGGGCCTGCTTATACTTTATGTACTTATCAAGTTGGCCACTTTGGGGAGCCCTCTTCTTTATTTGAAATATGGGAAATTGTCCCACACCCTTCTTCACCCTAACTTTTTATGGCTCATCTCTAGGGAGGAAACGTACGCTGTTCAAAAATGGATTAGGTAGATTGTTTCTCAACAGCAGTGGATTTAAACTCCACCTTTCACAGAGTACTGAACTACAGTCCAAAACCAATCCAGCACTACTAACATTTGTTTGCAGCTTATGTGTCTATGTACTCTTACGTAGACAAGTTGACGCATATCCAGGCTCTTGTCAGGCAACAGAGACTGGGCATTGGTCATTGCCACCATCTCCCCTTCATCGCCATACAGAACAGCTTCACTGTGTTTTAGACAGTACACGCTCCATGCTAATACAGACCACAGCCAGATTGTGCTGGTGGAGTCTATTTTTAAGCTTTATCTGGCTGATTACAAAACCTGCTGTGGATTCTTATGCAAAGTTGTTCCTAGGCAGCATCACCTACCCTGAAGCAGATGTTGCCCTGGCTTTCTCAGCACAATGGTTCCCCCTGTTGCTTATTAGTAATCAGTGGACCAATTTCCAGTATTATCTGTAGCCACTAAGTTTTTTTTAGAAAGTGCAGTACTTAACAGCCCTTTTACAGGCCTCTTCATTGCCTTTGTAGTACATCTGGGCAGAAGGGGGATTTGTTTTTGGGTCTTAAACCTTATGGGCAGAAGGGGGATTTGTTTTTGGGTCTTAAACCTTAGCTTTGTTAGGGAGGTTCCATATGGTCAGATTTAGCTATCCATTGGGGTCCGGGGTTCACCCCTGACCCAGGCGTCACTAACGTCTGCTGAAACCATAAGACAAGCTGGATTTCTCTGGTTTTGACAGGATCCCTCCGTGGATCCGCTAATAGATGAGGCTCCTAGGCCCTCACTTTCCCTCAAAGCTGATGACATATGGCTGTTAATTTCAGCAGTGCCAGTCTATTGAATACTTTTTGTTTTTTTGCCATCGCATGGTTCTCCTGTCAGTTAAGGTGCTGTACTACAGAATTCTTATATAAGAAATGCTTGTTCTGCATAGCTTTTAAGGGCTAGCATCTCTTTGGCTCAATTATGGATACTATTTATCTAGGATGCTACTGGCGGCAAGAGCTCCTTAGTCTTTCTCCATTCTCACTGTCAACAAACGTCTGTTTCTCCACTTCCTCATCGGGACTCTGCAAACCTGCTTACCAGTCCACCCACAAGGTTTGGTACTCAGTCTGCCAAATCCTCAGCCTAGCCTTCCTCAGCATGAAGGTGCACCCCCCTTTTCCAGAGTGGGGGGATGTTTGTCAACATTTGCGAAAGCTTGGGCAACTTGCATCTTTGATGCTGGGTGCAGGAGGTGGTATTACAAGGCTGCCAGCTGGAGTTATTAGAAGGCTGGCAACAAGGTCCCTGCCTACTTCTCAATGTTTCACCTTAATTTGTCAATGCACAGATTAACAGTTCTACTTCGAGCCCTCTGAGGATCTTAAAATTCACCGGTGGTTTATAATGAACATTATGTGCTTTGTTCCCCTTTGCAGAGTGTCTCCAGCACCTGTCATACTGCTCCCCTTCATGTCACACTATACGCCCATTAGCAACCCCCTCATCTTACCCTGCCCCCTTTCCTGTGACCCTGCACAACACTTTCTCCTGCACACCTCCGCTCTCAAACTGCACTCCCATTCCTCATAGCACTCAATTATATGAATCATCACACACATCCCAGCTCTACACCCACATGTCCAAATACACAAGACAGAGACCTTGGTGCTCAGTCAGGGTTCCCGTCAACCCTCATCATCCAAACTGTAGTGAAACGCCAGGCCATGAAAGAGATCTGATAAAATCTCGTAGACTTTATTTCAGAATGGCAGAATAAAAAACAGCCAGCAATCAATACTGGGCCTTGTACTAGGAATGAGACCCCAGTATGTGGACTGAAACGCGTCAATAGTTTCTATTGTTGTTGCTTTTTTATTTTGCTACTGTGCAATAAAGTCTACGAGATTTTATCTGATCTCTTTTTGTGTGCCGGATTTTCACTCCATTATGTTTAATAGTTTTTGTTTACCTTTAAACCCATTCATACATTAAATGGGCATGAAGGTAAACAGAGATGGTCAAATGAATGTGAGCAGGTCAAGTGAGGACATTTGTAATGCACCTGCTTCAAAGCTGAGTTTCAGTTAATGCATTTCTAAAGGTTAAAAAGTTAGAACAAAGAAATGTAAAATAAACCGAGCCTTTCCAATTTGTTTCTTTATTTTCCTAATTATCAAATGACATTGAAAGTATACCAAACAAAATAAACTGTCAAAATAGCAACCCGAAATATTTTAACATTAAAGACATTCTAATGCAAACATGCCTAGTGTTAAAAATTTAAAAGTTGCTATTTTCGGCTCTTTTTTCCTAATCTGTACAATACATCTACTGACATCATCGTGAAGCAAAATACACAAACAAAAAGAATAGTTTTTTTACTTTTCTGGAGGGAATTCCTGTTATTGATTCATTTTAAATCACGTCATTTCTGATCATACATGATGCGATAAAAATACTGTGAAGTTTATATAGTACAAATTATTATCCCCCAACCCCGCCCTTCTGGGTTGCAAAACTTTTGCTAATCCTTTTAAGAAAGAAATGGTGAAGCAAACATTAGTTTGAACATTCACAATGCTGTGCAGATGCATAGATATAAGGTTTTAATGTAAATCTGTCTAACCATAATGTGTTTTACCAACACAGAGGCTTCCCATATACATAGGATCGTGCTCACCAGAGTGGTTGCAGTTTCCTTAGTTGTTTGGGGTTTGTTAGGAACAATGGTTTTAAAAACACCATCAACTTTCTCCTATTCAAAAAAACAAATCTCACATTTACACGAAAGTTTGGCAGGGATTTAGTCTGTAACTAGAACGGTCTGTAATGCCAACCGATTAGATTTGGACTTTAATTCTCCAGTTGTCATTTTCCTCAGTACAAATAAAAACAGATCATAGTTTTTAGATCCAACCTTTGCATCTAAAAACGTTTTCAAAAAGACGATGCGTCTACCAACTCTGCACAGACTTGGTACTTGGGCAGCCAGCAGGGAGGGTTTGTCTAGCACCCAAAAAGTGTCTAACAGCAATTCCTTTTGTGCCAGATTTATAGAATATTTGTATTGGAAATCGTTTCTATAATCTGTCCCTCCAATGTACATGACAAAGATACAACATAAGATGACTGACAAGCAAAAATCTCACCTCTTTAATCTGAAATCCTTCATATTAATCATTCAGTACACATGAAACATGCTACCATATTAAACCTTTGATGTGCCTATGTAATTGTGTAAGGGGTTATAGTAGAACTACAGGCAAAATGAAAAAATATAGATGATGCAGGCTGTCATAGTTAGTCAACATAGTTTTATTATCAGCTGATGGTGTTCTGCTGTGAAATCACACAGCAGTGTTATCACCCTATGGGCAGTGTAGTCTTGGATGTATTTTTTAAATAGAGCTTAGAGAAGTGTGGGTAAAGTAAAATATACTCTTCCCGCTGCATAGAGCCAATGTGGGACACTGCAGCTGTCAGACATCAGTTCTAAGACCAAGAGCTGAGCGTACATGTAACCACTGAATGGTCAGCTCTTGATGTCATCTCCCTGCAGAGAGCTGTGACTATTAGTGATCACCATAGATTCCCTCCTCCCCTCTGTGTTCCTCCAGTGTTTATTTTAGAGACAGACTGGCTAGGGAGCTGGCGCGGCTTGCTCTGGCTCTAGAGAGGTAGAGCCAGCTGTCACATAGGCAGCGAGGGTGGATACAGACAATATTGTCAGGACCCTTCCCAGCTGTGGCAGAGACATTAGCCACTGACTTTTGTTCACAGGAGTTTATTAGTAAATGTATTCCTGTGACCCAAAAGAGCAGTAAAACCAAAAAAAGGTTTGTCATTACTTCTCTTGTAAGTAAGCAACAAACAAAAACCTGTAAAAGCCTAACACTTGTTTGACTGTTGCAGTAGCAACATTTTTTTTTTTAAAGGTCTAAACCATTTGAATAAAAGCTGACCTGTTGTAATCACGTCCCAACCCCTTTAGTTACTACTTTTGATGGACAGCTTGGTCTGCCTGTAAAGGTGGAGAAAAATACAAATAAAATAAACATAGGTATTTTATATACTGAATTCTATCAGTACAGGTATGTTTTTGTGTTGTAGTGGGCTTTCAATTGTATAAAATTGCTTAGAACCTTTTGGTTAAATAAGAAAAAATTAATCCATTTCTATTTTTTCTCTTTTACAGAGTCTTCAGATATTGGACCATCACTTGTAGTTCACACTAGTGTACCATTTGGCATAAAGCACTTAGAACAAGAAAAAGATGATGTTCAACACGTGATCTTGAAACACCTTGGTACAATACTACCGAATCTTCCTAAACCAAAGGACGTCAAGTGTCAGAAATGGAGATACTCACAAGTAAGTCTATCCACATTCAGATTGGTCTTGTGTCCCTGTAAAGAAGTAAATGTGTCATGCCTCTTGTGCCGGACACCCTTCTGATGAAGACAAATCAACTGCTAAAGCTTCCTCCACTTTCGGGAGTGCTGATCTTCTTCTGGTCCCCAGCAGCTCTCAGTAGTTCCCTGTGCCAACCTCTACAGGACACAGTAATGACATAGGGGTTGGTGGAGGGAACCACTGCGTGCTTCAGGGGATCAGGAGATTGACAGCCCCAAAAGTATTGCTTTCTGAAGAAGCTTCAGTCTGTGATTTCTCTTCAACTGAGTGTTGTTCAGCAACACTGGAGGCAGGAGAGGTATTTACTTCTTTGCATGCACCTCTTTTATTAGCTCTTTCAGCTACGCAACAGATTAGCTGTAAGTGAAGTAAACATAGAAAAAATCAGCAGCTTACTTGTCGCCAAAAGACGTACACAACATTACAATAAATATTTAAAGAAGTCGTTCCTTTCCAATAACAGCCCACTCATTTATGTTCAATGCCAAAATGTTTTTTTCTTTCTTTCAGATGGAAAAAAAAGTAAAGAGCTCTCTGCGAGAAATCCATTATTTTGATGCTGACTTAGCAACTTTAGTTAGCCACCAGAGATTACATGAAAAGCAGTAAATATTAACATTAGCTGTCCCCTGGACACGGCATGTTGTGTGGGGGTGGCTGACTTCATCCACCTTTGCAGAGCTAGCTGTATCCTTCTCTGGTATATTGTGCTGTAAATTACTGTGAGAAGGAAGAACTCTTGTTGTGTCTACGATTTTCATGTCTACCAGGAGTATGGAAATGTATTATTGAGTGCTTATTCTAGTAATCTGACACTGAAGAGCTCCACGCAAAGGCATAGAACAAAAGATGTATAATTTATCATGAGAACTGCTTTCACCTCTTTATAGAATGTAACACATTAATGTATTGTCCTGTCTACAGGTATGTACACACATCAACATTGACACATGTTAGTGTACATTTGGCATTTATATAGGGTGGTCTGGGATTTGTTTCTGGATGCATCGGCACCCCTCAGCACTACAAGAAAGGGGAATATGTATGTTCAGTTTATAAATCCCGAGAATTGCCAGTGATCAGACAAGTCATAATATACACGCTCAAAGAATCTGCTGAATTGTAGTTCACAGGTTATTGTCAGATTTGCTCAGCTTGCCCATGTCACAACATATTTCAAATTGGTTCACTAGTTTTTTGATTGTATGGTTTGAGGATGAATATATCTTGTCTGCCCATTCAAGTCATAAAATGATTCATTTATGTATAGCAGTGACTTTTTCACAGTCTCAGACAGTGTCTGCATCTGTACATACAAAGCCTTTATATTGGTGGAGATATTTTCATGGCTCATTTGCTTTGTTTTAGCATACATAGATTAAAATAGGTATATTTAATGTAATCATATAGGATATAATCCAATCTTATTACAAAGCACAGCCAGGTAAATGTTAAACATCGTAAAATTAATAATCTGTACAAGATAACAGAAATTCAGCAAAGGCCCATTAATAGCATGTTATATCATGAATTGCTTATGAATAACGGGATCATTTGGCATTTCAGGGGTTAACTAGAGGGTGATAAGCATTTCTAAGAGTCAAGTGTGTTTTACATATAGAATCTCTGCAAATGAGCATCAATGTATTCCCTATCAAGAAAAGGAGAAAAAAAAACTTCCACAGTAAGCAGCACAGTCAGAGGCAGGGAGTAGACTGCAGTGTGGCCGGGTGATGTGAGCACTTCCAGGAAGATTGTCTGAGGCTCAGTGAGGCCACAACCCCTTTTTCTAATAGGATGGTGGTACCTTTTTAATATGTTCATTTGTAGTGTTAAAGTAAATTGCATTTAGATCGATATGGACATGTTTTGAGAACCAAATGAAAGTAAACTAAAAATAAATGGTCTTTCCCAAGTCATTTTGTACATGCTCTGTCAGTTAATTGATAAAGAGACCCAAGTATAAGTTTACGGAAGGTTTTGGCCAATCAGATCCCCATGGTAAAACTATTTAACACATTTTAACATAAGCATGTTTCAGGGCCAAGTGTGGAAGGCATGCTTCATCACCATCCCCGCTTCAAAACACTCGCCTGAACTAAAATGACAAGCAAAGAGGATTTATTATGCACTTTCTACATGCAGAAAACTTTCATTTTTCTTACTGAACACCAAATACTAAAATGTAGTCTAGTTGAAGGGATGGCATCATTTATGCTTAGTCTCAATTTTACCAGAGCTCTGTTAATAGGCTTGCACTGACATAAGACCAGCAGTATTGTCTCAACACATTCAAGTTGTGTTGTAAAATAAAGTGCAGCCCATAGTGCAAGTCTTTAAAAAAAAAAGGGGGAAGATGTGTTTTATTTGTTTTGGAGTAGGAAGATCATGTTTACAATATTTCTGTTGCTGTCTGTCTTCATTGGAGAGATATTATTCACCAGCACACCCCCATTTTGCAGGAAAGAGATTACTGAGATTTGCTGGTGTTAGCCTGATAATGCCATCAATTGGATCATTTTAGCACCCTGGATCTACGAGCAGCTTCAGGCTATAAGGTGTGCAGCAGACAATTTTATCGTCCATTGGGAAGATTTCCTGGAGAAAATCTGTTTTTTGTTTTTTATATGTATGTATATTAAAAAAAAATGTAAGGCTAAACTCAGAGTTTAAGCTCCTGAGGAGTCAGTGGCTCTCTAACGTGGCAAGTACCTGTAGTCAGTACCTGTAGTATTATCTTGTGACTACAGCTTTTCGTAAATTAGATTTATTCTGCGTGAAAAAGTTTCATAATATCGGCACAAATACTGTAGATTTCCTTCAGGTTATCCACTACTCTAGAGTTAAAGGTAGATCATACTACTGCTTTAAACAAACAAAAATAATTAGGATTTTGTTTCTTTTGGGAACATAGATGTACATGGCTCCCTTCTGGGATCAGCTTATTTCAGGTATAGTAGGATACTCATGCTCAGCTATTGTCTCTGCTACAACATGGGATATGTTGTAGGAGATTTACAACATAAATCACTGAGATTGTCATACAACATTATGTTTTTCTTAGTTGAATATTCTTGATGTCTATGGTCTTTGTAGTGGACTGAGAACGATTGGTGTCCGTACTACTAGAACAGCCTTTCTCAATCTCTTGATCCTCAAGGAACCCTTGAAAACGTTTTAAGATCTTGGGGAACCCCTGAAATAATTTTCTCATCTATTCTTGCAGTACATTAGTGTGATCAGTAGATTTAACAAACATTCATTTAAACAGAATTGCATACTAAATATCTGAATGACACAAAAAGCACAAACTTTGCTCAGTGGCAACAATAACTTTTCATTGGTGCTCGGTGCAAAACTCCAACTTAGCAATGGTGTTCAGGAAAAACTTTACTTGTGCATTGGTGTAATGGAAAAACTAACATTGCATTGGTGTTCAGGGCCAGACACACACTTGCAGGTGGTCCATCAGATAAGATTGGCTGGGGCTGTGGATTTACACCCTGAATGGACCAACTCTCCTTGTTCTGGGCTATCTTTTGCTGAAAAGACATATGGATCTAGACTGGAGAGGGGCTCCCACTGCGTACGTGCCAGGGATTGCACAGGCTGCCTGGGTTGGGAGCACAGTGCACATGCGCAGGGACTCCGGGCAGTGGCTTGTTGTCAGGGAGCGACAGGGATGCTTGGCGTGACATCACCAGAGAGCCAGAACTGTAAGCCAATGCCTAATATTTAGGCCCTCTAGAAACCACATGCCAAGTGTCCTACTCCCTGACAATAAACCGCCTAGTGTTAACTGCAGGGAGAAAAGTGGAGCCACTGTTGGGCAGATATTAATCCTCTACAAAAGCAGCAGAACCCCTGGCAGACCCCCTGCCCCCCAGGATCCTAGAGTTCCAAACCCCAGTTTTAGAATCTGTGAGCTTTTACTTCAATATCATGTGCCCATGCTAGAGGTAACCTCTACTGGTAAGAAGTTACTGTTTTATGAAAAGAACTGCAAGATTCTCTTACACATTACAAAAGGCAGAATCCTGGCACTTTATCAGTTGTTGCAGATCTAATCATGGCTTTTCAGGAGGTGCATTTGTTCCTTAACATGGGTTTAGGGTACATTTTGGTGGTTGGCATCAAATACAGTTGTTGTTTTTTTTCTGGTGAGATCCATTACCTTCTTACATCTGATTCCTTGTTACAATGGGCAAATTGCTGATGAACTCTAGGGGCTTGTTTGCACCGAAAGCGTGTGCGTTCCAGAGCGGTAGCTGCTGGAACGCACCGCGATCGCTGAGAAACTTCCCCCCGCGTTTTGGGAGTGGGCGTGGCAGTGCATTGTATTCAATGGCAACGCTTCCACGCCCCCCTGCCTGCAGTGCGATCGACCGCGTGGCAAAACTTTGCCAGCGTTCCTTTCCACTGCAAACGCAAAAAATAGGGGGGGGGGCTCGTGGAAGCGGTGCCATTGAATACAATGCACCGCCACACCCCCAAAACGCGGGGGGAAGTTTCTCAGCGATCGCGGTGCATTCCAGCAGCTATGCACGCTTTCGGTGTGAAGGCCTAAATGACTAGCTTCATGAGCACATTCATAACTGAAAACAGTTTTCACCATCTGCCCTCCAGTGGCTGCGGTGTGGAGAGTGTTATCTGCATAAAGCTGCAGAGAAGACTTTGTGATTGGAAGAGAGGCTAGTCACATGCTTGACAGGTTGAAGTGCCATCCGCACACCTAACCGATATATCCTATTATCCTGGGTGCTGTAGTGATGTGTGGATGGAGCCACATTCATTCCAAGCAAAAGACTGTCGCCGGCTGCTCACCAGTAATTCTTCATCCAAAAGAAAAATGTATTTTTTGATGTTCATTCAGCATTTCTAGAAAGTATTTTCTAAAAGCACATATCTATGCTTTATGGGGTTTTTTTTCTTTTAAATAGTGCTGTGGCCATAGCGCCATTTTATAAATGAGCCCTCTTGTCTTTTATGCAAATATAACCAGGGGTGTGGAAATGTTTAAAAAAAAAACCACTGCTTGTCTAAGGACTAAAGCCGGGGCCCAATCTACTTGTCTCTCATGACAATCTAGTTGTCGTGATACAAAGTATTTACCGTGCCAAGCAGTGCTTCTCATTGTGACCGCACTGACCAATGAGTGCTCACAATTTGCGTGTGAAGTTCAAAATCCATACCACAAGGCTTCGCTGGACATAAGTACAGGGTAATGATAGTACATCCCTACCGGTGGAGGAGGAGGACTGTTTGAAAGGGAAGTAGTAGTGGGCCAGATTTGAGCAGGTAATTCCATTTTCCCAAATTACCTTTAATACACATTGTGCTACTACAGTAATGTATAGAGTGGAATTACTTAATTTTTTTTTTTACTTTTATTTTTTTTCACTTAACTTTTATTGCTATCACATAGGGGCTAACAAGCCTTTATGTAATAGTGTTTGGAGGTGACAGGTTCTCTTTATGGAGACTGTGTGTCCCCTGCCCTCCAATGCAGAAGATCAAGCTCAAGTTTCACTGATAAGACAGAGCAGATCGGAGAATGGATGTTCTTTGGTCTGTTCCCTCCTGAAGTCATTTGCCAAGATTCCGGGTCCCCCAGAACAGCGGGGGACCCTGAAAACCATGGGGAAGTGGTGGACACGCAGGTTGCTACAAGTAGTACAGCCGCTCTCTTGCTCTACATTTCTGCGGGCAAGCAGAGCTAAATGTAGAGAAAAAGAAACACCTGCCCAATGCACGGAACATCATGTCTCGGGCATCAGGCCATAGGAATGTCGCACCCTTGTGTAACCCTCTGTTATATAGGGAGATATACAAAGGTGTCCTATTCCTATTATGTTTCACAGAAGGAACATCAGGTGTTCACGTTTTCTGTACCTTTTAATGTAGAGCTTCAGCCAAAACTTTTTTCATATTCTTTAAGTTCGTGGGTAAACTCTGACAGGCTTTTATTGCTGCCTGCCCGTTTACTGGAGGTATTTACCTACCTTCACCCTTTGTCATATTGATCACGGGGACATAAAGGGGGAAACCCGGAATGTTATAATTGTCTTTAAAGCAGGAGTAGAGAGGAAATCTTCAATTAGTGACAGTTGTCAAAGTTGGGATTTCTCCTCACTGCCATGTCTCTGGGACAGGAAGTGGAAGGAAATTTCTTAGATGGGCCGACAGGCAGAAGTAAAAACCAGACAGAGGTTCTAAACCTTCTCCTCTCTATATAAAAAAAAAAGCAGTTTTAGCTAGATTTGTACTTCAGATATGACCAGATAACTTCTAGGATATATGAATATCAGTTTAACTGGGTTTTCTGTTAAAGCTAATTGTCTATGGGCTATTTTAAGAGCTAGTTTATAAATGCATTAATGAGGAGACAGGAGTTTAAAAATGATTTCCAAGCACTATCCCCCCTACGTCTATGAAGAGTGCTTTTAATACAGTGTCTGATACTGATCTGTAGTCTTATCTCTTTTGTGCACAGACAAGCTCTATTTATACAAACACACAAACAATCCCTGCCATTTACATCACTGGCTCATCCAGTTATTTATCTTACTGCATAGTTCTGGAAATCAGGCTACAATATACTAAATTAGCTCCAGGAGGCTCGTTCGGCCGTTTACATTATTGCTGCATTTATTTACAGGGAAGGAAACTGATATGAATCTAAAATGCTTTCATGTATATTCAGTAATAACATCACTTTATCTGTAGAAATATTCAGCCTTTTATCATTTTTAAAATGTCGATGCACCTGAAAGACAGAAGTGTGACAGTGTGACACTGATATTGTATGCCAGGTGACCACTATTAGGTATTAGAGGAAATAATGGTTAGCTTTTAGTTTTAGGCTGAAAAGTACAGAACATTTACTGAAATCCTAGGGATGTGAGGTATTTCCAAATAAAGGACAAATAAATTAATTTATTTAAATGCATTTTTTTAGCTGTGCACTTTTTCTAAAATAATAATAATCAAAACTGGAAAAAAAAAAGTGTTTTCTTTAAAAAAAATTCTCATTGTTTTTTTACTCATCCTAAGTAAGGCATTAAGTACACATATGTGATATAAATATATAGCCCTATCTGTCCTCTAAAAAAACAATATATAATATATGTGGGTGCACTTTGTAAGAAAGTATATTAGCGATGTGGAAGAATCGCACATCAAAAATGTAAAAAGTGAGTCAGTCAATAACGAACAGAAAGTAAAAACAAGCTCAGTCATGAAGGGGTTAAACACAAAGGAAGGAACGTATAAACACATTTTGAACCCAACAGAAGAGAAAACATAAATTTAATAAATTCAGCATGTGGCTCCACTTACAAGCACTGTAAACACCTGTCAATTAAACCTAAATCAATGTAGGTGGACCTGCGTTTTAATATAAATGATTTCTAGAACTCTGAAAACTAGTTCTGCAGCTCAGCTTCACTTCCTAAAATACAAAAGTATTTCTTCTCTTTTGAAGATGACAACTGTGTTACGGTTTGTTAAAGTGAGCCTGTCAGGGAAAAAGAATTCTTAAAGAAAGGCTGAACAATAAAAGATATTACCGATTCCTCCATCTACACTAAACAGCGCAGAAGAATGAATCTCCCGTGGTGTACGTTGTATCCTGACAGCGGCTGACGATTGTCCAACATGTTCCTTTTGGCAAAACTCAATCTGATGATAAACGTTTATCGAGGGGATAAGGCCAGCAATGGATTGAATCCTGCTGAATCAGCAGAAATTCCCTCCGTGTCTTCCCAGCTTTATACTCACCTCTCTGCTGGCCTGTGCCTCCTACCTCCCCTGTAGGCAATGTAGGCTCTGGCAAAGTTTTTACATTTTGACAGCTCGAAGTGTGTTGGATGCCTGTTTGAATAGGCCGTTAAAGGCTGATTTTACCTTTCCGATCACATTTCATGTTACACCCATATTTACGGTCAATCTAGTCGCATCGAAACCCCCCACTTACCTGAAATGCGGGGTTCTTCTACACACAGGCTGGTGCTGATTTTTGAAGATGGCACAGCTGATCATGGCTCCTTCCACACAGTCATGTCATCTAGTCACAGATCCTTTGACAAGATCTCTGAATGGAGAAACTAAAAGACACCAGCCTGTGGGTAGAAGGACTCCTAGTTCTCAATGGAATGCAAGTGCAGTGACATCACTACACTTGTAGTCCATTCATTCTTCCTCCCCTCCATGTTACCGAGTGTCCGTACTGAGGTATGGACAGGGAAGGGAGGGATAATCTGCAGGAGACCGAGCATTGCACCTGTGATCCATTAATCAGGGTCGCAATGCTTTACTGGCTCCAATGCAAAATAATAATAATAAATGCAAATGTTTTTCTTTTAATGAAGTATGCATTTATTTTTTAAGGTGGGGTTTACTTTTAATCTATATTATAAATACTGGTACACAGAGACATTTAATAAAATGGACATGGAGATATGTATGGGTGACTTATGTCACGTATAGATTGTAGTTTATAATATTTTCTTCATTTGCATAATGTTGTTCCTTTTAAATTCTAAGGCACAAAACACACAGGATGGTGGGCATAGTAGAATTCCTCAGCTGACTAACCAGCATGATTTGTGTTTCAGGTTACAGAGGCCTTTCCGGATTGTCCAGGTCAGATAACTCTGCACAACAAGCCCTTCCTCCTGTGTGGTGGAGATGGATTTACACATTCAAACTTTGATGGATGTACAGAATCGGCTGTACGGATTGTAGAAACTTTAGCCCCTTTTTTACAAAACTGACCCTAGCTGATGATGTACACAGCAGTGATGTGAGGAGAACAGTTTTTATGAGTAAGCATTATGCAGATACGCTCTCAGTCTAAAGCCATTTATTGGTTAGAGTGGATCCGTTTTTGGCATCCTCTAAAAGTGATGTTTTTATTGATAGAACAGCTAGTAACCTTAACAGGACTGAATACCCCTTTCCTTGTTTGATATGGAATCATGAAGCTGGTTTGTTATAGCTTGTATGGTGTTGTGATGCTGCAGAAGAAATAAAATATTGTTTTTGCATTTGTTTTTTTTTGCCAAAATATTGATACAAACGGACCAACGTGGACAGCTTCATACTGACTAAACTACAAAGCTCTTCATTCTCCAAATAAGTATGAAGTATTTCTATGCTCATTTTTAGGGAAAGAACTACAATAATACATATTTGTATGGTTATATATGTTTCTTTACTGATGCAAAGGGGTCAACATAGCCAAAAACATCCAGGTGATAATACATTGCCATAAGCTAATACTGTAATGAAGATACATGTTTGCTCCTAGAAATGTCTCACAATTTAAGGACTCTTCTACATGTACAAAGTCTAATGAGTGCCAAACAAAATGCCCCAAAGTCCAGATTCTTTTAATAATAGTATTAGTTTATAACAGGATAATACAAAGCAGCCAACACATTTCTGGGGCTCAAAAATCTCCCCCTTCTTTGGCTCAGGTGTTTTAATGGTAGGGCTCAGTGATGTCATAATCACCAGAAATAATAGTTAAAGTGACATTAAAGGCAAAAATGTTTTTGCCTCAACACAGCGTTAATGAAAGCACTTAAATTATGTCTCTTAATCCGATCATCTTCTTTCCTGAAGTTTTCAGCCTTCTCTCCATCGCTGCGGTGAGTGTCCGATCCAGCGCTGAGTCCTCTGTGATTGCTGGCACTTCATCTCCCACGGTGTCTGCATGAGGGTGCACGCGTTCATATACTTACCTTGTGTCTCTCCTCGCGTCCTGGCCGAAAATGTGAACTGCGCATGTACCCGCCCCAAGATCCTTTGTGGCCGCCCGAGCAGTTTCACATTATAGGAAGGGAGTGCGTGGGGAAGATACAGGTAAGTTTAAACCCCTGTTAAACCTGTTTTTTTTACTTTTTGCATATATCTACTGCTTGCTAGCCTCATATATATGCAAAAAAAGCTGAGGGTTAAGAAACCCTTTAAGAGATGCCAAGAATCCCTCTGTCAGCAGAATGCCCTTTGGTATCACTTGTCCCTCCTTTTAGATTGAAAGCTCTCAGGAGCAGGGCACTTCTAATGTTCTTGCATTTCATTTGTAATACAACTGTGCTGTTGCCCTTTATTGTGTAAGGCATCGTGCAAACTGTGGGTTCTATATAAATTCTGCATAATAATAATATCACAGCCTCATAGCTCGGTGGCCTCTGGTACACAGTTAAATAAAATGTCAAACATCCAGCACTAGTCCTTCACATGAATCGCTAGTAGTGGTTCATCACATGAAACTAACTACTACTAACCATACTATGACCTGGATAGATGAGAAGCTTTACAGGAATGGTTGTGAATGGCAGTATTAGCTTTGTCATATAATACATTTTTTGTGGACGAAAACACTGGTGATTCAGGAACAAGATCCCATCTAAATGTAATAAACTACTTCCTTTTTGGAAAGCAGAGATTACAATGTCAGGGATCACTTCCCGCTCAGGAAAACTGATGAGACTGGCTGCAGAAAAGGCATTTATGTTGCAAAACAAAAACATTTGTAACTCATGGTTTTATCTATCAATATTTGTAATGTGCTTTTTCCTTAGAAAGAGTAACTGGTCACCTGTTGTGCCAAAGATATGATGCTCACTCCCAAGCTAAAAAAAAAGAGTAACCCTCAGCATCACCTCCTTGCTGCTTATTAGTTCATGAAGGGTTCCTATATGAAATCTAGTGAAAATTAGTTGTTACCCATAACAATTTATTGTAAACCAGCTCATTGATGTCTTCACTCCATCCCAGGCCGCCTCCTTTTATACCCTCTATTAAAGTGCTGAGAACGCGAGTATAGAAGGTTCAGTGGTGGCGTTTAAAGAGACTGCTCCTTTAGGGCAAAGTGACAAAGTAACAAAGTCTCTTTAAAGGAGAACTATGGGGCAATCTTTTTTGCCCATAGTGCTCTTCAGGGTCATGGGAGGACATATGCTGTGTCCTCTGGTGACCCAACACTCGCTATATGCTGGGAGCGCAGAGCCGTGCCGCAGCCAGGACAGATCCCGACAATATTGTCGAGATCCACCCAGCTGGCTCTGCCCATCTATAGGCAGAGCCAGCTGTTCCCGCTCCATCCCTCATCCATTCCTCCAATCAGCACTGGAGGATCAGAAAGAGGAGGGGGCCAGAAATCCCTGCGGGGAGCGGTGACTGACAAGAACTCAGCGACGGCACTGTGTTTTCACTGACTTCCTGATCAATAGAGCTGACCTGTGACTGCTTCTATGTCACAGGTCGCCTTGAATTATGTGCTTTTCACTCACCCCATAATTCTCATTTAAGGAAAGACATTTCATAGAAGCAATCCTAGATATACATACTGTATACAAATGCCTGTACTATTAATTAAAAGGCAACTTGTCCCCGAGACAGGTAATGTAACATCTTGCTGCCCAGTGCAGCAGTGGCAGAGTTCATTATTAGACACAGACAATTTAAAGACCGCGCACACACAATCCCAAAAGGAAAATCAAGCGGAATTCAAATCTTAATGTTCAGCTTTGCTGGGCTCTCAGTGTAATCTGAATGTAGAAGGGAGGGAGGGGAGCAGGAGCTGTCTGATGAACTGCCCCCTCCCCATCCGCCATCAAGCAAATTCACATTAAAATGACTTTGGAGGTTACTTTGTGGGCGGGTCTCTAATCTGTACAACGGAGCAGAATTTGTTCTACTGTATATAAATATTTAAGACAAAATAACTCCATCGTCCACACCCTGTAAAGTTCTAAGCTATGGTGTAGAGATGAGCAGGCTATCATAAATCCACTATGTTGGCAATGTCATTAGATCTAAAATTCAGAAATATATAGGAAAGTACTTAGTGTTTATTTCTTCCTAGACTGAGCAGAATAATACCCTTGTTTACAGGGAGACAAACCATATAAGCACCGTAAAAACCCACTGATGCAGCCACTATCTGTTTAGCATTGAATTGTCATGCTGCTGCAGATTGCTTCACAGGATTATTACCCTAAAGCACAAGATAGTTTATAAAAACGAACGCAAAACACTGTTGGGCCTATGCTTATGCGTTGCATTCTTTGTTCACCCTTTTTGGTCTCCCCCCACCAGAGCATATGTGTGATCAGATCTTTATAAATGTACTGAATATAAATCCACATCCAGAACCTGTCTATACTTTGCCTTAGGAACAGAGAATTGAAAGTTTTAGTTTTGCTCTCATGTGATGATGTTTGAGCTTTATTAGAGAGAGGTGTCCACGGCTACCCTAGCATCTCCCAGCCTCCACAAACAATATAAAAGCAAGGGATTATGTATGATTATTATTGTACAGGATTTATATAGCACCAACAGTTTGCGCAGCGCTTTACAAAACTGAGGGAGACGATACAATTTCAGGACAGGATGTACGAGGGCCCTGCTTGTGAGAGCTTACAATCTAGTAGGAGGGGCAAGTGATCCAAAAAGTAGCGGTTTGGGATGATTTAATAGAAGAACTGAAAGTACTGTTATATCAAGGAGGAATAGGCCTCCCTGAAGAGATGTGTTTTCAAGCATCGCCTAAAGGTGGACAGAGTAGGAGATTGGCGGACATATTGGGGGAGGGAGTTCCAGAGAATGGGATACACTCTTGAAAAATCCTGGAGGCAGGACGCAAAAGAGCAGGAGGTCTTGGGAAGAGCAAAGGGGCGGTTTAGGTGATATTTTGAGATGAGGTCAGTGATGTAGGTTGGTGTCCACGGCTACCCTAGCATCTCCCAGCCTCCACAAACAATATAAAAGCAAGGGATTATGTATGATTATTATTGTACAGGATTTATATAGCACCAACAGTTTGCGCAGCGCTTTACAAAACTGAGGGAGACGATACAATTTCAGGACAGGATGTACGAGGGCCCTGCTTGTGAGAGCTTACAATCTAGTAGGAGGGGCAAGTGATCCAAAAAGTAGCGGTTTGGGATGATTTAATAGAAGAACTGAAAGTACTGTTATATCAAGGAGGAATAGGCCTCCCTGAAGAGATGTGTTTTCAAGCATCGCCTAAAGGTGGACAGAGTAGGAGATTGGCGGACATATTGGGGGAGGGAGTTCCAGAGAATGGGATACACTCTTGAAAAATCCTGGAGGCAGGACGCAAAAGAGCAGGAGGTCTTGGGAAGAGCAAAGGGGCGGTTTAGGTGATATTTTGAGATGAGGTCAGTGATGTAGGTTGGGGCGGAGTTGTAGATGGCTTTGTAGGTTATTGTTAGTATTTCTAATTTTATATGTTGGAGAAGTGGGAGTCGGTGGGGCGATTGGCAGAGGGGGGTGGCGGACACTGATTGGTTGGTAAGGTGGATGAGTCTGGCAGCAGTATTCATGATGGACTGAAGGGGGGTTAGGCTGTTTAGTGGTAGGCCAACAAAGAGGGAGTTATAGTAGTCAAGGTGTGATATTACAAGGGAGTGAAATAGAAGCTTTGCTGTATCATTTGTTAAGAAGGGACACATTTTGGAGATGTTACGGAGGATGAGTCAGCAAGATTTGGATAGTGATTGGATGTGGGGCTGAAAGGAGAGCACCATTTTATCATTATAAATTATCATTACATATTAATCCAGAAACAGGCCTACAGACAGACCTCCGTGGGAATTATTATTTTTATGTCCATTTCACTTTAGGAGAGCAGTCAAAAAATGCTGTTTAAAAATTAATTGGAGCAGGTGATCTTAAATCATTCCCATATACAGATGGCAATAAGTGAAACCACATTTCTGTTTTATTTTTGCTGCTTTATTAATAGCCAAAGGGTAAACACTGCTGAGATACGATGAAATGAAACAACAGCATTTTTGCATCATGATGGCACTGCTTCATTTATAAGAAAACACTGTGTTTAGATTATATCTCTCTTTAATGGAATAGATTAATTTCAAATTGTTACAAGGCCCTCCAGCCACAAACAATCCCCGTCTCCGGTTGATACACGTCTGGGGCAAAACATCTGATGTTATACAGTCACCAGATTACATATTGGATTAATTTTTTGCAACTTACTCCTAATTCATTTTGTTTAAAAAGCCATGTTTTTCCATTGCACATTCTATTTTTACTGGGTTTTCAACTATTTTTAGCATTTCTATTTACCTTGGTGATTTGGTGGGCTTAAAACCTCAGGATTTTTCTAGACTCAGCATAAAATGAACCAAGGCCAAAGGAAGGGCTGCAGCAAAAGCAAATACATAAGAAGTAAGGATGGATTTAAAGTTCTATGGAAGGTTTTTTACCTTTTAAAGTGAACGTAAAAGAAATTAAAAGTCTGCTGCTCCCTTTTCAAAAAAACGAATACTTACCTGTCTTCAGAGTATATCTGACCACACACTACCTCACGGATACTTTGATACTTCCTATTCCCCCCAGAGGAGATGGACTTCTACAGGTCTTGGCTTTTTAAGGTCAGAGGGAATGGTAGAGATGATGCGGAGGCCTAGTCACAAACAGAGGCATTTTGTGGTACATTGCTGCATATCACACACAACCCCCACTCCTCAAAGCCATGATTATATGCTTCCAGCCCCATCCACCATGAACTTCATTTCAGGGCTTGTTCACACCATCTCCAGACCAGATATGGATGGGTTTCTGCAAACACATATATGTGAGCTTTTGATGCATTCCCGTGGCTTTCTTTTTTTGCTCTTCATTGATTTTGCTTGGGTTTTAAATGCTTTCCAGTGCATTCTGGTGCATTTACATGCATTTTCATTTTTTGGTGCATTCCAGAGAAAAAAAATGCCCATGCTGGACTTTTGTTTTTAAAAACTCTGGAACTGAACGCAATGGAGTGAACTAGGCTTTGGAATTAATGTGTATGCATTTTTGGTCCAGATTAAAAAAAACATTCTGTTTTGGAGATGGGGTGAACAAGCCCTCAAGAAGGTAAGTTTATTACACCTTTTGCTTCACCACTGTGGTCAAAAAGCTACAGTAGTGCTGAGTGGAGGTAATTGGTGATGAGGAATTCACTAGTTATTAACAAAAGGCTTTCAATACATTTTCATTCAATATCCTTGGAGCCAACTTCAGGCTTGGGATCTCCCCCCACCCCCCACCAATGTAACCCTCCCCCCAACCTATTTAAAACAATACTTTATACTTACCTTTTCCCCAGATTTTTTCAGTCCAGTCACATGACATCACTGGTCCTTTAAACCCTCTTCTTCCCTTCAGCAGTGGGCAGATCCTAAATGCTGCCAAGAGCATTGCCTTGTAACTGTGTGATGCCACTCTTTGCAGCATTCTCTTGTGAATTCAGAGCAGGCCCTTGATGTCCTGGACTTACTAGAAGTGGGTTGAATGATATACTGTAGATATCATATAAAGAATGATATAAAGGTATTGTAAATATATCTAAACTAGGATGTGTCCCCTTAACTTTTTTCAAATTGCGATTGTTTACCTGCTAAATACCAGGGACAAGAGAAGCAGTTGTATCACCTAATTCCCTAAGGTTTCATACTCTTTCCACCACAGTTATAACTCCCCTGCCTCCTGCACTCTAATGTTTGCTCCGGCCCTCCAGCTGTGGTGATATGGCAAATCCCATAATGCATTTGTAGTTGCACCACAGCTGGAGGGCCAGAGTTTACCTACCCCTGCTTTAGTGCATTGAGTCACTGCTCCAGAACAAGTATGCAAAAAAAAAGATTTTTCTGATTAGTATTCCAGGTCAGTGACTCAAAGTATTAAATCCAAAGGGTCAGCATTACAGCCAGGCAACTATTATTTTCAGGGTGAGGTCAGCAATGGAAGTCTCCATAATGCCCATAGGAAATGTTTACTATAAATACACAGATATGGTGATGTAAAATGGTCTGTGCGTGCTTTGTTGTACTAGACCACCTTCACGCAGAATAATGACTTTGATGAAGATCAGACCACGTAAGAGTAAGAGTAATTCATACCGAAATCCGAAAAATTCCTTCGGGTTCCTGTTTTTTTCCCTTACAAATGTATAGTGACCTAATTTGCAGCTTCCTCCTGCTTTGCCATTAGCTCATCTTTTCACGGCTAATTGACATTCTCCAAACTGATAGAATTTCATATTGGAAGCATGTTACAGAATAATAATGTGGTAAAGCAATGTGACAACTACTAAAGAGGTTTATGGCAGAGTACAGGCAAATATGGACGTTTGGACAGAGCTGGTTGGCTGCAGGGGAGAAATCAGCACGCTGAATTCTAATTATTGAAGCAGACAATACACTCCTATAGACTTTGTGTTGTGCTAGGTTTTCTTTTGTATCTGGTACACTGAGAAGTCCATTTCACATTCTCATTATTATGACAATGATATCAAAATATATATATATAGATGTTAAGCAGCACAGATAAAATAATATTTAATAGTCAAACTGTGCCCCAGAATCTTTCCTTTTCTCCCGTTCACTTCCTTTGTGCTGGACACCCAGTAAGTATAATAAGAGATGATGACGCTGGTAGGGTCACAGATGGCGGCTTTCCTGTGTTCAATAAAATAAACTGGTGGCTGGTGGTTATACTTAAAATAACCTTATAAAACCCCAACATTACAGTAGTTTGGTGCAGGGAAAATGTGTAACGGTGCTGATGACCGGTTTAAAATGTAACTCAGGCCAAAAAACTGTTCTTAACCCTTACAGTGGGGCTACCCCCACACTGAAAGGGTTAAGCGCTTGCTTATGTCTAGGTGCTAAAATAAAAAAATTAAAGTTATACTCACACGATCCTCGGAGGCAGCATGCTCTTAGACCAGTCCCTGGAGCCTCTCTCCCCCTCGTCTGCAACGGTCTAAGGCCCCGTGAGTCTTCATGTCCTATACACAGTGTATAGGACGTAAAGACGCCTAGGGACATACCGTCGCTCCACGTGAGATGATATTTGTTAATTCAGTGGTCAACAGTTTAGAGAAATGTTCACAATTTAGACTTTGAAAAGATAATTTAGACCTGCAGACCTGAATAAACACCTAGCTACCTACTAATGAATGGCCTTTCTATAGAATTTAATTGGATCCTTCTAGGCAAGGGCAGCCTGAGCAGAAGACTTCTTGTAAATGGGCTGTGCGGCTCACTACAGGTTGCGAAATGACGATCTACAAGGACCTTGTGCAGGCAAGTTAGTACCAGGTACAGTAGAAATTTAAAGCAAGTGACCATTGTTACTAAAAAAAACTTTTGCGAATGAATCAGCAGTACCACTAAGTTATCTTGTGATCAGCTTGTGCTTCTCATTAAAGGAGAATTATGAGACAAATGATTTTCACTCAGCCTCATAATCTGAGCTGACCTGTGACAATGAAAATGTCACAGGTCGGCTCAGTAGATCGGGAAGTGAGCGAACACATACCGTCGCTCGCTCACTTCTCGATCTATCCCTGCAGAGAGCCGTGACTGTCACTCATGGCTCCCCGCACGGATTCCCCCCCTCCCCTGTCCGATCCTCCAGCGCTGACTGGTGGAACGGACCGGGGAGGGGGCGAGCACAGCTGGCTCTGCCTCTGGATAGACAGAGCCAGCTGTCAATCCTGCAGCTGGGTGGATCTCGACAGCAATGTCGGGATCCGTTTCAGCTGTGGCGTCTCCAAGATCGCTCCCGTGATGGACTACAATCTCACGTTTAGTTTCCGAACTTATATGGAGATTGTAGTCCAGCCCAGGAGTGAGCTTGGAGCGGTGGCTACTTTACAACACACACAGGGACCATGGGGAACAAAAGTAGTCACCCTCCAGAAGGAAGGTCAGTGTCAGCACCAATTCAGAGATGATTTGAGAAATCTACAGCCGAGTGATAAACAAATAAGTTATATTTCTGTTAATATTTAAGGTACGTGAATGCGCTTTTATACGAATTAACTCCTGAGTTTAGTGTCACGTTAAATCATTTATAGAGTACAATTAAAAATAGACTGGCTTTATGTATATCTTATCTGATGAATGTGTTACAGTTTTAAAAATCTTGTTTCTTTGTATAAATAGTATAGTATGTATGTACATGGAGGCCACTAATAATCAAGCTCTGTTCCCATATGCACTGAGTTCTGTGAATGGAGGAGACAGCAGGTAAATGACAGAATCTCCTCCTTCATTCACATAACTCAGTGCATTGTGGTATAAGAGTAATAGGAGCTCTGTGAATGGTAGTATATTATCTGGTGGCTGTGACGGAGACAATGAGGGGAAATTATTTTTACAAGAAGCAACATCTAAAGCTATGGGGATACACACCAATATACATATACTGTATATTGTGTTTGGTGCTCTATCCCCATAAAATATTTTACCAAACTTCAGCTTTAAAGTGATCCTGTCATTAGGGAAAAGTTTTAGAAGCATGTGTACCTACCAAATAGGCAAGTAAATACCTTTCCTGCTGCCTGCTCCTTCAGGCCGCCGCTCTATTCAGTAGGTGGCTTAAGACATGGCATAGTTATGAAACGTACAATATATGATTGCCATTTAATGAGTTTACCAGAATAGGAAATATAAAGCATGAAATAGGGTTTGTGCAAAAGGCTGGGTGCCATGTCTTTCACGACTTAGTAAGGAATCGAATTAATAATCTTAAATCATCTTGCATGAAATGCTTATTTGACATCTACCCTGTTTCCCCGAAAATAAGACCTACCCCGAAAATAAGACCTAGTACTATTTTTGGGAATTGCTAGACCTAGTTGTGACCATTCCCAGGGCCGGTGGTGGCATAAGGGGGAACTTGAAGAGCTGCGGGGGAGAATCAGCGGTGCCAACGAAGCCAGCACAAGAGGAAGCGAGGCGGCACCGGAGGGAGCAGAGCCGCATAAGCCAAGGCCTCCTCTATAGCGCCGGCTCCTGTAACAGGCGGAGTGATACCAAATGCACTCTGCCTGTGAGGAATCCATAGTGAAAGTGCGCTTCGCTCATTCTGGCCAGTGATTGGTTAGCAAATTGCTCTTGGAAAGGTACGGCACCCCTGATTGCCCTGATCACCATATTGTTGTACATGAATACATGTAGACTGTTGTACATATATAAAATAAGACCTACCCCGAAAATAAGACCTAGTGTGTTTTTAGCGATGCCCAAACTTTTTAATACAGTTTTATACTGCTCATACTCTATGTACTGATAACAAAAGCACAGTATGCTATGCACATAATTAAGGGGTGCTACCAAGAAGTCTTCTTGCTTTGTTGTTGCCACACCTTGATGGCTTGTTCACACCGAAAACGTGTGCATGCCATTCCCTGCCCCCCCCCCCCCGCGCCCGCAGTGCGATTGAACGCCTGGCAAAACTTTGCCAGCATTTCGTTCCACTGCAAATGCAAAAAATAGGGCTTGCCATTGAATACAATGCACTGCCACGCCCCCCCTCCCGCCCCAAAACGCAAGGGGAAGTTTCTCAGCGATCGCGGTGCGTTCCAGCAGCTACCGCTCTGGAACGCACACGCTTTCGGTGTGAACAAAGCCTGAAGCAGCTGCTTCACTTTTGAAGCAGCTTTAGACAAAAGCTAATGATTGGGCAAATTAATAAAGGCAAAACACAAGAACTTAGAAAAATCCAAAAAATAAACCCTCCCCAATATGTGACCAGTTCAGATAACAACAAAGTGACGATAAATATTAAAAGAACATTTAAAAACTGAGCTCTATATCCAATAAAATGTTATCTTTACTAGTTCATTACATAATAAAACATATACCAGCATATCACCCATCCTACACTGTGACCTTCCCAAATTTAGACCTCATAGTAGATATCACGGCTTGTCTCTGCATAAAAGGCAATAAACACAGCACCAACATATAAGACCTCCCAATAGAGTCATGCATACAATAGTTCATAGACTGTTAACACCATCTGCTTGACCACAGTCTAGTCATCACAGGTATACTTTAAAGCAACCCTGCCATGTGTGAAAAAAATCGCTAGAAACGTAAAACCTGCAAAAGAAAAAGTGTACACGCTTAGTTTTCCTGCTGCCCACACCGCCAAACGCTGCTCTGTTCCAGAAGCATGGGCCCCCAAAGTCCACAGCAGAAGTAACACTTCCAAGAGTTTGGATCTCCTAGGTGCCCTGTAGGTCCAACTGGCTCCTTTTGCTGACCTCTATGTCACATGTGTATCCTTTAATGGGTTTGGGTCAGCAAGAGGAATCAGTAAAAGCTACGGGAAGCCCAGAAGATTGAAACTCTTGGAAGTGTCTATTTTGAGGGATCATACCTCTGGAACAGAGCAGTGTACCTGATGGGCACAGTGGGGCAGGCCTGCACTTATGTACACTCATATTTTCCAGGGTATGTGTTTCTGGGGTTTTTACAGGGGTCATTTTAATGTAGCAAGTCAAAGAGCAAAGTGCAGTTACTCCTGATCAGCCAGGCAGAAAAAAGCTTCATGTTTCTGAGGACAGCTGAAATCTAATTTGTTTCTACGATTGTTTCTATGATTAAAATTCATATAATTGCTGTTTGACACTAAGGGGTTCACTTAGGGGTACACAAAGTTGTATATATGTATAAATATTCACAAATATATATACACGAATATCAATATTCGTACTAGATTGTGGTGTATATGCAGTATGTCTGCAGGATTACCACAAGCCAAAGATAAATAAAACAGGAAATGCTTGAGGCTTTTGACCTTCCTCTGACTCTGCAATCTGATCATTAGTAAACCTCAACAAATCTGATAAGCCACATGAATACACAACTAAAGTTATTTTCTCTTCAAGATGTGTATAATCTGGTGTTTATACCTATAAATATGCGCAATCACTTTTCTTTTACAAATATACACACATGCATATTTAATTTATATTCACACCGGATGTAGATTGTGGTGGGAACGGGAATAGTGACCATTTCCTAAGTTTATTAAATGTCTTCCAAACTGTTGTGCAACCCAACACATTCATATTTTTTTGTTCAAAGGGAAATCTTACTGTAAAAATGTAAGCTCGAACTGGAGCACAGCTGCTTCCAGTTTTCCAATACTGTAATATTTAGCTATTTGTCTGGATTGCATGAAGGTGCACTCTGACCTTCTAGGTATCCCACCCTCATCTGTTTAGATTAGGCTCAATGTTCATCTGCTCCTTTGTCTCTAGGGCGTATTAGCAGAAAATTGTCAACTACACAAACTGTAGGAAAGTAGAAGTGGGCCAGGCTGTATTTCCTGGGTAAAGTCAGCCATAGACACTAGATGGAGGTCAGATGTGTTTCCACAATCTAATTGCTGAATATATATTTTTTTTTAAAGAACACTGCATAGACATTTACAGACATAGAAAGCCACAAAGCTGCGTCCCAAGGCAGCCAAGTTCCAGGAGATGGCTGGCAGCCCATTTTTTTCATGCCCTTAATCACATTTAGCTCCTAAACATGCATGTGTGTATAAAACAAAAGACATTTTCATACACGATCATGAGAACTGGCCACAACTTGTGGTCATAGGAAAGGCACCATTAAAATGGACTTGGTAGAAGCATATGAAGTGAACCTAAACTTCCACAAAAAATACTTTGTTTTGTAGAGTACCTAAAATAAAAACGAATCACTTTAACAAAATAGTTTTACTCTTACTTTGTTTATCTTATCTCTAAGCTGTAGGCGCTTCGTATGAACTTCCAGTGGACGTGTGTGTGCTGGGAAAGTCCACCCTAACAAGCTGGGCCGGACCTACTCTCACTGCTGCCCCAAGGCCAGATTCCTCAATGCACCCCCCTCCCCACATACACAATGATATAAATGATATCCAATGGTATCAATGCATGGCCATGCATTGTGATGCTCACCAGTTCTCTGGATAACACCGACCTGCAGATAGTATGTTCTGATCAAGAAGCTTCCCCCTACACCTTCTGCAGCCCCGTACAGCTCACCACCTGTGCACAGCAAGGACCTCAGGAGGAAAGCCGTGGGATGTTTCCCAATTCGGCGCCAGGGTGTTCCAGGCCGGGATTCTGTTAGAACACCAGCCCTGCACACGAGCAAGAACAGGGCCCTGAGGTTGCCCCCCCCCCATCTGCCTGACATCAGGACTTGGGGGTTCACTGGGGTCACCCCCATGCGGGTCCGCACTCCCCCAGTGACGACGCTGCTGCCCCTCTACTCCTTGCTGCCCTGAGGCCATGACCTCTGTGGCCTTGTGGGGAATCAGGCCCTGCTAACTAGTATGATTTAAAGCCCCATACCCCTGCCAGGAAACTCCCATGCATCTACCAGGGAACACCAGCTGAAGATTTGCAAACTAGCATTTAGTTTTGGATCCCACAAAAATCAATAGGATCACATTCATAGTGCCACATTCAATCAACAATACCCCTTACATATTTGCCACTGTAAGCTCTTAGTTCTATGAATACTACATAAAGCATACTTATTAATTAAATCAAAATAATATCACTTCATATTCTTGTACACCTACAGGTTATGATTTTTGGTTGCTATTTCTCTCGCAGTTTCCACCAGTGCTCTCTAGTGGCAGAGCTGAGTAAAGGTCCTGATTGATTTTTTTTCACTGACATTTGTTTGAGTCACTGTTTTTTAATTTTTTATTTTTTTTTTACTCTTTATATCTGATCATTGTCTTAGCTCGGCACATTTAGTTATTCAGAGCTGAGTAAAGGCCACACCCCCTCAGCACAAGCTTCATCACACAGACTTGTATTACAGAGAAGGTGTAGGCGTATCTCTGAATTTCAGGGTGCACTGGGTCTTTTCATTTAGATGTCATTTTAGATTAGCAACTAATTGTAAAGATTAAATCGACCTAAAACATAATTCTTGCCATTTTAGAAGTGATCAGATGCCTTTGGAGTGAACAGACAGACACTTCATTAAAAACAGACTCGTGGCTGCTGTTAAAGTGTTTCAACAATATGGGGTTGTGAAAATATATGAATATGTGAATATGTGAAAGCGGTGAATGTGAATGCAAGGAGAACACACAAATGAAGCACCATTCCACTATAGCTCAGGAAAGGAACAAGCCGAGTACTTGTCACTAGGAGCATATCCTCGCTCCAATATGAGCCCAAAGGAAACAGAAGAAAAGCTAGTCGCAAAAGATTCTGCTGGAATAGTTTATTGAAGCTTGTACCACATCACTGGTGTCCCACCCAAGTCCCACCTGGCGAGACCATTTTTGCGATGTTTCACTTTTTAAAGTTTTCAAATGCAGTTTTAAGAGTTTGTAAAAGACCCCCCAAACCATACATTTCCTGAAAGCACAGGACTAATAGAATAAAAAGACGGTGCTACTCATTTTTTAGTTCCTGCGATAATTGCGCAAATGTTTATCAAATCAATATTAAACCGATAAAAATACACAAATCGATAAAAACACACTAAAATCAGTATCCGCGCCCACAGGAAAAAAAAACTATTTACAAATTTAGACTAAATATAAAAGATACAACTGTGTTGAGTTAATAAATAACAAATATTTGCACATTTTTAATTGCGTCTTTTTGCGAAATGGAAAAAAAAACAAAGGACCGCAAAGCTGTAAATTAGCAACTTAAGCTAAAATTCTGTGTTGTGGTAACATCTGCAGTGCCGTTTGTTTGCCATGTTGGTGTGTGTTGTGATAAAATTATCCAGGCATATATTTAATTGCAACACAGTGTATCACAACGCACGGCAATACTTCACACCACTTTGCCATGCACCGCCACACATTAACGTTATTTATAAAAAAAAAATTTAAAAAATCAAGCACTTGCCATTTTAGAAGTGATCAGATGCCTTTCGAGTGAACAGACAGACACTTCATTAAAAACAGACTCGTGGCTGCTGTGTTCGCTCACCTCCCGATCTACTGAGCCGACCTGTGACAGTTCCATTGCCACAGGTCGGCTAGAACTATGAGGTGAGTGAAAATCACTCGCCTCATAGTTCTCCTTTAACTTTGGTGACTGCATCTTATAATCCTTTGTCCCTCAGCACTTTGCTTTCAACAGCCAAGCCATTAAAGCCAGCAGCTGTAAAGCAGGGCACTAAATGGGTCCTCTAGACAACAGATCTTCTCGCAGGGGAAGGCCACAAAGCAGCATCCACTATCAGATAAATGAGGTCCACATGCCAAGACCTGCAGGGCCCATCCAGAGACATCTGAATCCCTGACATCCACCCAACTTCTATCTGGCATAATAGCCACGGCTACTATTCCGTGGCATAGTAGCCACGGAAACCTGCTCACCCTTTAACTGAAGTGCGATGCCAGAAAATCAACAACTGGCATCCCTTATCACTGCAGATTTGTTAGAAGACTTGTGGGTGAAGGGGCCATTCTCCCTGATCCAGATAAAAAGTACTGGAGTTTTCATGGACCAGCTGCAGAAAATTCCACATAATGAGTTGGCCTCATCTGGAGAAACATGAACTGCTGTGCAGCCATCTCCGTTAGCAGTGAAAGGGTGGAGGAAAACCGTGGAGCAATTTCCATTTTCCTAATCCCAGGGGAAGCGCTCTTTCATTTATGCAGATTAAGATCTACAGAGAGGGAGAACTGGGAAGCAGCTGTCTCACCCCTGTGCTGCAGGACACAAGATGTGAGCCTTTGACTTCTATTCTAGTATTGCTTATGACACTGCTTCATCCATGGATACAACACTTTGACTATATTTTATGCGAGGCTGCAACAATTTAGCCACATTACACATGGACACCATTTTGAAATTGCTATGTGCCAGGTACCAGAAATGTTATTCGAATGCCCCCAACTTGATTTTAAAGCAACAAGTCAGTTAATTCTCCTGAGTATGCAGAGGTACAGTGCAGTTGCCCCCTTGAATCTTCAAGCACACCTGCCCCCTTTTGCCCAGAACTATAGTTCACTTCGTCCCTGCCGCCGGTCCCAAAGTGATCTTCCGTTCCCAGTACTTCCTGGTTGCAGGGTGAGGATACTGATGGCAGAGGAGCATTAGGCTTCTGCCGTCAATCAAAGAGAGAAGGGGAGTAGCCTGCCACAGGGCTGTATGTGTCTATGGACGCACACAGCCACTGCGGGCACGAGCCCGCACGGGTGCCGCCATTAGCCGATGGAGGCACCGTTACAGGGGGTGGGGGGGAAGAACGCTGCACGGACCCACTTAAAAACGAGGAATTAAAAGATTTTAAAGAAAAACAACACAGCCTCAGGCAGAGGTGGGCATCTCTATAGCAAATATATATATATATAAAAAAGGAGGGTTTAATATCGCTTTAAAGGATTCTCATTGCCTTAGCAATCTAATATGGTGTCAATGGAAACATTCGTTTTTGTTGTACACAAATTAGCTTACTTCCCTTTAAATCTAGAGCATGTGTGTAATAGGATAACTTCCCCCCTCCAGATAGAGAAAGTCTGTATTACCAGTGAATTCTATGTTATTTATTCATTTGCCTTGCTGATGTTAATAAGCTGTTGTAATTTGTATCCTGTGGGAGAATTCGGAGGTGGAATCATTTAAAATCTAAGGTTCCAATTAAAGGGAAAATGTAGTACAGATTTTGAGTTATTATTGCAACGTTTACCTTAGAGTCAGCTTTTCATTTGACATTCACGGTTTTACACATTCCCTTTTTCTTTTGTTATACTAAATATAAAAAAGTAGAGGCAGGGAAGGTAGGCTATTACAGTTACTCAGCCCCTTCACCAACAACAGTTAAACTGCATGTAAAGCCCCTAAAAAAAGAAAAAGGAAAGCAATTGTAGAACCTCTTAAAGTAGAACTCCAGACAAAACTTTTATTAACCCTTGCTGTCCTAACCCACCGCCCACCCGCTAGCGTATCTCTGGGTCCACAAATGTCCACATGTAGTCACTCAAGAAGCGATTACATGGAGCTAAGGATAGATGAGTGGCTCTGTACACAGACTATTTGTATCAAGGACCGCTCATCTATCACTAGCCACAGGAATTCGCTCCATGTATGATTACATGTGAACAGCCATGGCCCTCTCAAACTGTCATTGATTTGTACAGAGAGAGGCCATGGCTAAATCGGAAACACCTGGCGGTATCTGTTACATACAGTTATCTGGGTAGTGTACGGCCACAATTGGCCATGTAAATGAGCTCCCTGACAGGGGTCTTAAGATGGACCTATCATACAAATAGAAGGTCTGCTTAGTTAGAGACCCCACTCTCTAAATACTATTAGTCCTCATGTACTGTACATAGGTATATGTATGTCCACACACAGCCATTGATGTCTATGGGTGGCTGTATGCAGAACCTCGGCTTCCCAAATGCGGAATAAAGCCGGTATTTACGTTGCATGCCCCTTGATACGGGTGTGTGCATGAAGCCTTACAGGGTTGCATATTATATAAACCTACTTATGGTTAATGAAAACAATGAAAACAAACAAGCAAAGATCGATGGTTTGTGCATATGGTCAATTTAATTGTAACAACTGTAAGAAATAAATTGGATTTACATACACAAGGACTGTAGATGGTGAGCTTTTTAGAGACTGAACAGTTATGCCAGCCCATTTCAGCTCAAGAGAACTGGATGGAATTTCCACTCCATCATTATTGTGTGTCCCCTCAGTCTATTGAAATAATTTGATGTGATAATTTCACTCAGGACATTCCGAGGTTGTCATAACTGCTACAAATACACTCCAAGTATATGGGCTGCTTATTTGTATGAACAACATGGGGGCTCTAGCACAGAGACGGTGGCCGTGCCTCAATGCCTGCAGCAAAGTCTTAATGTGTCCTGCTGCAACCAAAAAAAAAAGGAATCTCTAGAACATATAACTGATAAGGACAAAAGGTGAGAAAGTATGAAGTGTTAGGTGTTAATTATACTTACCCCTGTGAGATTCTCGTTCTCTGAAAGCTGTGCCTGGAAGCACACTGATATTGCCAGCTCTATGTTTTCCTGTCTGTGCGCTTTCTACTCCTGGAATTAGTCACTGTGATTGAAGTCTGCAAGAATAAGTTTGCAGTAACTAATTTGTTAAATAAAATAACAGGGACAGGAAGAAGAAAGTGCATGGAATGGAAGAATTCAGCCACTGCAAAGGTTTCAGATTGCCGTATCTGTAAAAGAACAGCACAGAGGGAAGTATAATTAACACATGACACTTAACTTCCGCTTTTCTTTCAAGTTATATTTCCTGCAGCTTTCCTTTATCATACATCTAAAGCCAAAATGTTTCATGCTTTTTTTTGTGTTGCATATGTAGTGTTATGTTTATTTGTTGTCTGGGTTTCATTGGGGAGTCTCTTCACTTCCTGTCAAGGAGACACAACATATGTGAAGGAAAATGTCTACAAAGAGGAAATCTTCTCTTCCTATCAAAAGATTTCTAATCACCCCCTGTTGTCCTGGTGACAACTTTAACATTTTAAATTGCCCATCACTTTCTATCCCCATTCTGTCCAAAATATATGTTTTGGCTAGTGGTTTATTTAATGGGTGATGAACTTACTTGGATAACCTGGGATAACAGAAACTAGAATACAGTTCAGAGACCTCCATCAACTATGAACTCAGTATGCTGAAGTGCTACCTATTGCTTTGCAATGATAAATATGAGCAGTGGAGTTAACTTTTCATTGGGGAGGTAGTATCCTACAATGCTTACAAAGGGCCTTACATACAGTAATACAGTATATGGACACTTCTGTATAAAGGTCAGTAGCCATAATTCACCAAGCTGCATTAGTATTTAATTTCCTAATAAGGCATGTTTAAATGGGCTATATGTTAGTATTATTATTATCATCTTTTACGTCATGTGCTTAGTTTAGTCATGAAAGGATCACTTTAAGGGCTAAATAGCACACTTCAAGTGCCATTGCAGCTTGATGAACCAGTAATCCTCCTTTTTAAGATACAGAAAAAGGCAGATGCCCGGGTGTAAAAAAGCCCTTGCCCCATTTTTTCCCGCTTTGAAACAAGCTTTGACCTATTGAGATAATAAAATAGATAATAAAATAAAAAAAATCACATAAGAAAGACAAATTGTTCAAGCAAACACAGTTACTACAAATATTGTGACAATATCCCAACATCTTTTTACCCATTAGGATCTGAAGAACAAGTATGCCCCACATTTAAAATTCCTGTAACTCTGTTATCCATGGTCAAATCTTTCATTTAAATAAATCAGCAATGACGCACATAAATCTTAACAGTCATGCCAATCTGACTTGCACAATAACTTCATGCAGCTCTGCAGTATTTAAGTCCTCCTCCCTTATTAAAGAAGATGGAACTCCCTAACAGCACAGTAAAACACTTCTTACCTGCTAAACTATTTTCAGCACTCTGTCTTCTGTTGAACCTTCCATGAGTGCTTCTAGAATATCTGGAACATTATTATAGCCATTTGGCCTGACTTAGTGAGGCAATGCGAATGACAATGTCTAGCTTTATAGAATCTCTGTCATTTTGTCCATTCATGTACAAATGATGTCTCTTTAAAAAAAACCCTTACCCATTAAACTCATTAGTTTTTCATGTCACTCAGGCTGAATCATTGCATCATTGGTGGAGGTCATATGCTTCCCATACAGGGGAGTGCTAGGTTTTGCACAGCTGGGGAGCACAGTGGGGGTAGGTATAACTGGTTCAGATAGTGAGTTTTGAATCTTCCACTTTGCCTACTCAGATCTCTTTGAAGAGGAACTGAGCTCTGGAAGCTGTGCCCAAAAAAGTCAGGCAGAGGGCAAAAGACTAGTCACCAGTATTGCAGATCTCCCTGCAACTGATTGTTTTCCCATTACTGATTTATTATGCTGGTTTTGCACTGCGTCTGTGTAAGGAGGTGGCCATCATGCTTTCTCATGTCAGTGCCTCCAGCAAGGAGAACTGTGAGCAGCACAGTAGTGACCAAGTCTCACTCTGAATCACCTGAGTTTAGGAGTCAGAGGTAGCAGTGCCCTAGATTTCACACTGGAGATATACCACTTTGAGATGCGGGTGCAGGAGTGCCTAGGCACTGTCACAAACCAGGAAGTGCACTGCTATTTTTCAGACAAAAAGGTAAATTTTTCAGGATACTACTTAGGGCCCGTTCACACCAGATGCAGTGTGTTCCGGCGGCAATGCGAGGCAGTGCGTTCTGGCCAGAATCGGGCTGGCACGCACTGCATCTGGTGTGAACGGGCCCTAAGGCACAATGAAAATTTGTAGCTATTCCCTATAAAACATAGAAAATCACTTCATAGAGTTCATCAGATCATAGAGTTCAGTTTAACTTTAACAGACTCTTAAAATAGTTTGATCCTGGTAAACTGATGAAAGCAGTTGCAGAATGCTAAGAACATCAACAATTAGCTGTCGGTGACTGAAAAAATTACCACCATGTGGCAAATACTACCAGGATCAAAGAATGGAATATTACAATAATGAAAAGGGGGTTTCTATTTTTCTGGACAGCATAAAAGTGAAAATAAAATATATCATTCTATTTATAGAAGGATCATTTCAAAATCCAGCAGCAATATATTTCTTTTGTATTTTTACATCTGACCATGAAGACCGATGGTTAAATCAAAGTAAAAAAACTATTTAAAAAACTGTGTTGGATTACAAGCTGCAGCCTTTTTTTTTCTTGTGCTTCTGCTGTGGGAAACTGAACTTCTTTCTCAGTCACCCATGACATCTGACCGTTCAGCTGATCACGAGAACATTGCGGTCAACCACAGCTCCACTTGATATCATCATCTTGAGCACAGTTCCTGCCGTTGCATATCACCACTTACATCACCTGCTCTGTTGCTGTAAAAAAATCCTGCCTTTTGCATCTCTGATAACCCTGTGGTCATAGTTTAACACGCACATATCGTAAAGGTGTGCCACAGGACTTTCTGTAAATTAAATTTACATATTTGACGACGCTCGGAGCTGACCACAAATTACAATGTGGAAGCAGCTGCACTTTGCTTTGTATAGTTACTTCAGTGACAGCAAGCATCTGTAGCACTATAACAGTATGTACAGCTCCAAATGGAAGATAAAATCAGTTTAACCATCCTCAGTACAAAAGTAATACATCTGATCTTGTGCTAGATATGAATGTAAAATATTTATATGTCTAATGACTTTGCTATGCAGATTTTTTTTTTTGTGATCATTTCCAGCCAGTATCATGAAGGGGGTGCTATGTTAACAGGGTCTTCTGCCCCGGGCGCCCATAACTCTGGTTACGCCACTGCAGGGTCCTTGATGATAATACCAGAATACAGTATGTACTTTCCACAAACAGTGATGGATTTACAAGCAGCCTGATAAAGGTAAATAACTCGTATAATAACAAGGCCATGGGATGGGTAAAATTCAAACATTAATGAAAATGTCCCGATCTGGTAGCAGCATGGTCAGAGAACTTACAGCTTGTTGCCACATTTTTGAATAAGAAATTTATTTGAAACAAAAAAAACGAACCTGTGCTTTAAATGGTTATTCCCTTGAGAACAGATATTTTTTATATTTAGTGGATTCTGGGATTTAAAAAAACACCCAACAGTTTGTTATATTGCTCAGGGCCTCTGGTGAAGAGATCTCTGTTCTCTCTCTTGGATTTAATCTTTATTTTATGGAGAATGCAACAGGAGAAGCTGGAACATACCAAACGTTAGAGAGAATTCCCAAGGTGTACATGAGTCAAATTATTGCAGGAAAATCTCACTGTTGTGGTATCTAGGGCAAATAAAATGCCCAGGGTTGACTTATCCCACTAAGTTCCACCTATAACTAAAGAAAAAAAATGACACAAAAAAAAAACAACCACTGGTGCCGACTTTAAAACGTCCTTCTGGGAAGAAGGAGGACTCCAGAGACCCGGGGCAGCTCCTCACAGTCAGGGAAACTGAGTATCTAGCAAGAGAGAAGCAAAAAGAGCCCCTCCCTAGTGTAAAACGATTTTTATTAAAATGTATATACAACGAAAATGTACTCGCAAACAACCAAAGATATAAGGCTTGTATCGCAGGATCTCAAGACAAGCTGCAGGTGGACAAACATTATAGACTTTTACACATGAAGGTGGGGAGCTAAGTCCATTGTACTGCACATCAGCCCTTTGGGTTTATGCATTTCTGGGGCCGGACCCCTTTCATCAGAACCTGCACCTGGAACTTACACTTGCATGTGTAAAAATCCTGTACTGTTTGTCCACCCGCAGCTAGTCTTGAGATCCTGTGATACATGCGTTATGTCTTTGGTTGTTTGAGAGTACATTTTCGTTATTTATACATTTTAATAAAAATAATTTTACACTATGGAGGCGCTTCTTTTTCTTCTCCCTTGAAAGAAAAAAAAAATGTTTGAGTGGGCTCTCTTTATATGCTTATCCTACCAATAGGCCAGGTTGCCCTCTGCACTTTTTTACTGCATTGTATAAAATTAGTGCAAAAAAACGTCTTGTTTGCTAATACTGAGACTCTGAAATGAGACCTTTAACTCTTCACTGAAAGAATGGTTCAACAACAGACACATGATGGGTTCTCACCTATCTATGTGTGTTGCTATGCATTTTAATAAGCATTTTTAACATACTACTGGAGGGAGGGGCTGCTTATCATGGGCTGGAAATCTTAAGCCATGTAACATGTATTTTCAAGTGCTGCCATTTCCATGAATAGAGCCTACAATGCATGTCGGCACATTAAAAGTTGACCTGCACTTTTCGCCAACGGATGTCAACGCAATGTTGTGTTGACCCACATTCCAACATGTGCTTCAAATCAGGTATGAACAGGGCCTAGTACTGGCCAGAGATTACCTCCTCTTAAATGGGGGCACTTATGGACTGAATGGTAACCACTAACATATATAAACAGATAACAATTCTGGGTGGACTGACAATTTATAGGGAATCTGTGCTTTGCCCATGCATGACAAAGTAACAGGTGCACTATACAACAACCCCAACCCTATCAACCTAGCTTCCTTTTGCTTCCCTACTGCTATGTTTGCCTGCAGGCAGGGCCGGATTCCTGGCAAGGCCACCAAGGCCCGGCCTCGGGGCGGCACTAAGCAGAGGGGCGGCACAGGTTTGAATCACCCGACAACCAGAACATGGAGTTCAGGTAGCCGGGCGGTAATTTACTTTCTACAATTAGCCCTGCTTTGCACAAGCAGGACTAAAGGTAGAATATGAGAAATCACTTGTTTCTTTACAAGTGTTCTCGGCGATGTCGCTGAGAATACTTGTAATTAGACTGCCGGGCCGTCCCCCTGCCGCCCCCTCCCTCCCCTGCACTTACCTCTCTCCATGCTGCGTCCTCCTGGCTCTGTCCTTGCCGCCGTCTTCAGTATGGAGAGCGGTGAGCAGAGCGGCAGGGTTAAAAGTAACCCTGCCGCTCCATGTAGACAGTGAGAGGGGAGAGCTGTGCTCCACCTCTCTCACCTGTCACAGGAGTTCCAGCACAGTGCTCTGCTAGAACTCCTGTATTGGCGGTGACAGGGTCAGTAAAGAGAACCTGTCACCTCCAAATGCTATCACACAGTGACTTGTTAGCTCCTGTGTGATAGCAATAAAGTTAGGTGATAAAAAAATAATTACATATATAAAAGTAAAAAATGAAAAGTAATAATAAATGACATTAAAAAATAATTACATAAAGTAAAAAATAGTAAGAAAAATATCGTCTTCGTCGGTCCTTACGTCTTCCGTCCTGCAGAAGATGTAAGCTCACCAGAGTTGTTGTTTACAGAGGTGTACTGTGGAGAAGGTTTTTCTTACCTTTCCACCACTTGCGTCCATGCGTCCATGGCACCTAGGTAAGTGTGAGGTTGCCATCTTTCCAGTGAGAGTCTAGGGAATGGCAAGTAGCCCAAATCTCTCGAGAAAACAATCCTTTACTGTGTTGTAGTATCTGATGAGATTTGGGCTATCAAATATTCCCTAAGATCTTGCCAGAAGGATGGTGAAGTCACCCCCTGCAGTATGGAAGCAGGAGGATTGTTTTCAGTTCAATGTAGTAACTTAGCAAGTTGGAGGTGGCCCACACTAAAAAAAGTAGATGGCAAGGTCTGCTTTAATGACCATGCAGTTCTGTGCCTTGACCAAATGTTATTTCTAGAGTGGACTGCAATTAATCTAGCATCTATCAGTAAAGCTGGTGGTTATTTAATTGGGTTATGTTTAACATGATTATCAATCTGTTCAATCTGCATAACAGTTTTGTGGAGAAAGATTAAACTATATTACTTGATCATAAAGTGCAACAATGGTATCTGAAAATGTGTGGACACATCATTTCCTAGGTGCATTTCATCTGAAAAGGTTTTCATTTCCTCAACTGCATTAATTGACATTCTCTCTAGCTTAGAAAAATAAAAAGCATGGACAAAGGTCATAAAGCTAATTATAATAAGTTCTCATCCAACCCTGCAGTGAACCCAAGATCCACAAAGTTATTTTACCGAATATTGTGCAGCTTTGTTATGTATTACAAAATAATTTATTAAAACATTTCCTATGACTGCTAATGGCAAACCTAGCACAACACCTGGAAACCTAGAAATGAGAGAGAGCTGCCACTCCATCTATACTGTCAGTTCCTAGAACAGAACTCTGTTCTATATTATTGCTCCTTCTACAGCCGATTCTAGTGCTGGGACTGACATTGGTTTTTGTAAACCCCAACTACAGGTATTTCCCATATGGAGTCAACTGTTGGTTAATCTTGAATATTGCTTTCTTACCCCAAAGGTGAGCAGGTGGTGATTAGGTTAATGGATAATTACTTTTTTCTTTGTAGTGCAATGTCTAAAGGTGCCCATACACTTTACAACACTTGCGAGGGTTGTAAAGTACTTTAAAAAACGTACGATCTGCCCATCTTGGACAGGCAGATCGTATCTGCGATCATCGCAAGCCCGCCCCCCTGAGGGGCGGGCTTCCGATGACTGCAATGCTGAACGGGCAGTGTGCGCGTGCGCACACCGGCCCGTTCAGCAGTTGTCTCTCGATCATGTTAAAAACCAGCCGAAAATCGTAAGATTCTCAGCTGGTTTTCCAACATGCTCGAAATACAAAATTTGTGCGACCGTACAGTAGGAACGGTCGCACACCTTCCATACACTGCACGATTCTCGTACGATCACGGGATTTCCCGCGATTCTCGTACGAGACTCGTGCAGTGTATGGGCACCTTCAGTTATAATATGAAATGTTAAATTGTGTACACTTGGCTTGATGATTGTATAGATCATAAACATACATGGGAAAAGGAGTATCGCAATAAATAGCAAATAAGTAACAAATTATGTGGACTAGGCTTCTGGGTTTCAGAAATAATATTCAAACAGCAGAATGGAGCACTTTAATCAGGAGCCTGAGTGTTAATGAATGTATGCGAGTCAGCTCCACTCAATCCAGATTTCAGGTCGATGGTCCGTGCTGTTGTTAGGCTGCATAGATTGGCCTCGCTCAATACAATCGATATAGCAGAGGCTCATAGACCCGACAATGCAATAGAGTGTAAAGCAGTAAGTCCAGGGGTCTCCAGAGAAGTTGGTGGTACGCTGTCCCTGACGCGGCGCGTTTCCCCCCAGCAAATGGGGCTTCCTCAGAGGGGCGTCAAAAAATGTTTTAAATGTTATGTATTAGGTGCTTTACCTTTATATTTTTCTATGTTAAATAAAAATCTTGTGATATACCATATACTATAGAGTTACTTGTTCACTGGATAGCTCCACTAATGGGATTTCTTTGTTGAGGGGATTCTGCTGTTTGAAGATTGTATAGATAACCTGGTTCTATTTTCCCAGTTATCTTAAGTAACCTCTGGCCCTGTATACACCAACAATTACAGCTATATCAACTACAAAGACAAGAGGGCAAAGATGAAGGCCAAAAATATAATATTTAATATATATATTTGTTAGCAAATAATATCTCTTTGCAACATAAAGAAACCACTACAACACATACCTCCATCCACAAAATTATCCTTTATCTTGCAATATTGGTAATAAATATACTTACTGACAGTGGCCTTTCCAGCAATTCTTTGAAATGACGTGGGAGAGTGTGCCTTTTCTCTAATGTTCTGATTAGTGTCAGTGTTGTAATCAGAATAGCTGCGGCCCCGCCATCCCTTTATGTGCACATACTTTCAAAAAGCTTGCATCCATAGAAGACTATCCTGTTGAAGGGAATTGCTTGTACTTTGGCCTCAAGCTTTGTGCTGACTTTTTGGAAAGGGAAGATACCAATAAGTGAAGCAAAGGGATGGGAATTCTTCAGAGTCGTGTACAAAACAATGCTGACATGTATGCAATAGAGAAACATTTGAATTTTGTGGCAATTTTGGAAAATTATAGCTGGCTGCTTAATGAAACAGAAAGGTCATTTTTAAGTAAATTAAACTACAAAACAACTAGCCTAGCATGTAAGAAGACGCGCTGGCGCTGACTCGAGTATAAGCCGAGGGGGGCACTTTTCACCCAAAAAAATGGGCTGAAAATCTCGGCTTATACTCGAGTATATACGGTATACAATTATATAACAGACATGGAGAGTTCTTTAACAGAAAATCTGTGTTCACTCTAAACCAGCATTTTCAGTCACGGCACCCTTTAAAAGTATGCAAATTCTTGAGGCTCCCCATTCTAAAATGTAAAAAACATAAATGTAAAAATGTGAAAAATTATGCCTGGCCTCTCCAAAATCCATACCAGACCCTTGAGAATCTGAGATAGGATTCTGGTATGGATTTTAAGGGGAACCTCCTTAACACAAAAAGCGGGGTTTCCCCTTCACATCTGAGCCCCTCTTCGCATCAGAGCCCCCCACCAACTTTAACATTAGAATCCCCTTTTACATTAGAGTCCACCATTACATTAGTAGCCCCTTCCTTTCACATTAGTAGCCCCTTCCTTTCACATCAGAGTTCCCACTTCACATCAGGAGTCCCCACCTTTTCAAATCATAAGCCCCTGTTTACATCAGAAGCTCCCCTTCACATCAGCAGCCCTCTAAAAATTAGAAGCTCCTCTTCACATCAGGAGCCCTACTTTCAAATCAGATGCCCCTTCACATCAGTGTGCCTCTTTTCAGCTCATGAGCTCCCTTACCCTGTTTGTGTGTGTGTTTGTGTATTTTTTTCTCAGAGATTATTGTATTTAACATTACGCTAAAGCTTTGCGTATTAGCAGTGTTTGGACCAAGAAGAAGGAAACACCCCAAAAGATGGTCCTGAAAATTCAACTGTCAGTGCATATTAAAGATTCACTGATAATACTCAATTGATGCAGTGCGCTAATGTGGATACAATCACCTTATTATTATATTATTAAAAATAACCACTCCGGTGATGTAATGGCAGCATTCTCTTCTTCCTCCAGTGTACATTCTTCCCAGACTGAGCATAATTTATATAATGAATTACAGGCAGAATTACATTATTGCTGTTCTGGCCAAAGAGGACTGCTGCCACTGGACTGGGGAGGAAACCAGAAACGGCACTGGAGTGTGGAGAGGGTAAGTATAACTTTTTTATTACCTTCCTGGGTTTAAAAAAAAATAACCGGAGTTCCTCTTTAATTGTATTATATACAGTATATTTGTCATTTGTTTCCAGTGCAGAGAACCCCACCTACAGTTCCAAACTCCCAGTGCCAAGAGCTGGTATGCTGCTTAGATGAGACCTATACTGAAGACTGACTTCTAGCTAGGAGCCTGGCTGTCTATAGTCTAGAAAAATCAGAAGTTTTCCATTGAGGGGGGCTGCCCCTGAATTGCAAGGGTTAACTGATCATTTATGCCTTGAGATAGGCAAAAGCTGCTTTACTTACCTGATCCCCCCAGAAGTCAGTGCTCTCCTCTTCTTTTACCTCCACTACAGCTGATGATTGTCTGTTGGTGTCCTCACGTATTGTATGGGCCATGGAGCCCTTGATGATGACAGTCATCCTTAGACTGTTGGAGTGAAGGTCAGAAGAGGCTGTGGGGACCGGTCTAGCAGCCCAGAGGGAGTGGGAATCAGGTAGGTAAAACAGCTTTTTTCCTGTCTCCTAGGCAAAATGAAAAGCTAACCCTTGAAGGGCACAGGCAGCCCCAATGCAAGGAAAAAATTTCATTTTTTTTGGCATTAGTCTTTAGGTTAGCATAAAGTCAAAATTATTCATATGCATACACTGCATGAAAATGTAGTGGTACATGTGTCTGGAAAATAAAATGCGGAGATCCGGAGAGACACAAACTATTTAGTTGGTTTAACGCTCTGACAGTTACTGAATATTACAATATTGTTTTTGAGTGGACTGACCTTTACATTCCATCAACTCATTTCATGTAAGTTTTTAATGACATTAACGAGGAGACAACTAAAATCTTTCAGTTGTCTGTAGGACAAAACTGTAAGTCATGATTTGTTAGGAATAATGCTGCTAAGGATTGGCAGGCAAAAAATTAGCAGTAATGTGATCACATGACCAGGATGGGTACAGAGGAGACAATGTTCATTATTGCAGCATGGCACATAATCTGGTCTTGGAGGGGACAGTAGAACAAAGATTCCCACACATGCCTTTGGTTTTATGACATCTGTGCTACACAGAAAATCAAGTCTGCACAAGAGTAGTTTTGTGTCTGTAAGTGAATTTTGAGGTCACAAAGAATTCATCCAGGACACTGCGTACAATGCTGTAAAATAATATAATGGATACCAACACATGACTTGTGTTGCAGTTTCTTCTCAAACACAACAACTTGTTGTAAAATAAGATAGACAAAAATGTCCAGCAGACCTGGATTTGTGCTTGTAATTTATGGGATGTCAGAAATAGGTAAACATACACAAAGTTCACAAAAATACTCTTTTCTAGTGTTCCTCCCAAAAAAAATGTGAAAGATCTGTCCAGCTCTAATTATATGGATTCAAAGTACAATATTCTACCAAAAAAACTGTTCAAACATTGACAGCAACAATGGGAACCCAAACAGATGGCACTGGCAGGCAGGTGTTGAACCTTTTTTTATTCATGCTAATATGTAACAGATATTCAGCCACATGGCGTGTGAGGGCTGTGTGCCACCCATGGAAGCCCTGCCACCCTTTGCCACAGCCTATGTTGGCTATGCTGAAATCCTGCCCTTATTATCATATAGGTCAGGGGTCCTCAAACTTTTTAAACAGGGGACCAGTTCACTGTCTCCCAGACTGTTGGGTGGCTGGACTAGTTTGAAAACATTTTTAACGAATTCCAATGCCCACTGCACATATCTTATTTATAGTGCAAAAAACAATACAGTATTGAAAATGAAGAACAATTGTAATTAACATAAACTTAATAGTATTTCAATGGGACGTATGGGTCTGCTTTTGACTAATGAGATGGTCAATGTCCGGTTCCATATTTGTCACTGCTAGTCGTAACAAGTGATGCAAGTGTTCATCAGTTAGTCTGGATCTGGTTGGAGATTTCAGAAGTTTCATTCTGGAAAAAGTCTGTTCACAGACATAGGCGCTGCCAAAGATGGTTGTCATTTTGAGTGCATGGTTCCCGAGATCCCGAGACAATTCTGTAGTTCGGCCAATTCCATTTGGTAAATTGGATCACAGGGTTGCAATTAGGGTTGCATAGATACCAATATGCACTTCCAAAGCACCTGCACAGGCAAACTTGTGAAGAAGAATGTTTATTACCTTTTTGTCAATATCTAGTGGGGATTCACAGGCTGTGCAAAACTCCCGCCTGCAGTCTCCTCCGCGGCTCCACACTGCTAACACAGCTCCCTGCTGACTCCTCCCTCTTCTCCTGTGCACAGCAGCAGAGGATGTCAGATGCCGGCCGCTGCGCAGGTTATCAGAGCTCTTTGACAGCGGGGGGAGGAGGGAGGGAGGGGATGTCTGTAAGTCAGACATAGTCCTGTGGATAGGAGCGAGGGATGTGGTCACTGGTGCAGATGCTGTATATTGCGGCCAAGTCACTTACACAAATCCTCCTCGTTTCTGCTCTGAATGATGGACGGGCCGGGTAAATGACTTTAGCGGGCCGTAGTTTGAGGATTCCTGATATAGGTCAAGAAAGCATTTTGGTACCATATTATCAAATATTATAGAGCAGCAGAACTTTCCAACCACTTCCAGTTAATGCTCCACTCAATATAATTTTTAGCAGAATGGTTCTAGCTGATTTGCCATTGTAACATGGAGTACTACATCTTCTTTTATGAGAGTAATGGAAAATCTTCCATTTCCTACCATCTTGGAACACTGTGGAGAAGATATTCATTTAAAAACAATAAAAAAAAAACCTTTCTCAGCTCCTAACCCTAAATTCCCTTTCAGGGCTTCATAGACAGCTACCTCATTTGAGTTACTATGCCCTAACACTCCTCTTCAAATTGGTCTACTCTCTTACTTGCATTGAAGGAAGAACATCCAGCAAAAGATATACAGGGGAGGGTTTTCAGTCCCCAGAAACCAAAGGAGTAGTACATGGCTGGGAGAAAGTAGTTTGAAAGTGTCATCCTCAGCGACCCTGAAGACTGATTCTCATGCCTCCTCAAACTTACGGTGCATGGGCTCCCTTAATCTGCAAAGCCTGCAAACGACCCGAGGATTTGTGGTATCAAAGAGAGGGAACATTACCGATTGGCAAACCTTCTTGATCCACGTTAAAAGCGTAAAGTTGCAGAGCTCATCCTGCCCTCACAGAGGAAGCACAGGATGAAATAACTTGAAGACGCGTTGAAGCAAAACTTATGTAACACCTTTCCAGACACTGGTAGGTTACCATTTCATGAATGAGGTGTTTCTGAGGCTAAGGTTGGTCAAAGGAAGAGTGGTGGAGAAGGGGGCCGCCTGACTGATGCCTTTAGAATTTTTTTTTAGTTCTCAGCGCCCAGGGCTGTTAGCTTTAGGCACACATTGGCAGAGTCTGCATCATATGGTGCAGGATTACAAGGGGCAAGAGCAGACATGGAGAGCTTTCCAACAGACGATCCACTGGCTTATTGGGTCTTGAGAATGGATCACTGGCCAGAACTTACCCAATATGCCATGGAGCTACTGGGCTGCCCTGCATCCAGCGTGCTTTCCGAACGGACATTTAGTGCTGCTGCAGGTTTTGTGACAGATAAAAGAGTGTGTCTAAACTATCTACTCAGCATTAATGTGCACTGAACTTGTAAGATGTGTTTATAAAACAGTGTTGAGATTGTTGTGAGCTAACAGCATTATAAACTCATTTCTATAACTCATTTTTTCCAGTATATAAAAATTATGATTACATGGATGATTTGTAATTAGGAAATAAAGGAAAGGAAAAATTATGATCAGAAAGCCAACAACAAAGTACTTCTAGAGGAGGATCATCTTCTACAGTGTAAAAACCATGAACACATTTGTAATGGTCCGCATGTATTAACAGGATCTAATTTGTTTATATGCCCCCCTCTCAGTGTGAGTAATCTCTGAACAGTCTTCAATTCCATCTCTAATTTGAACCATTTTTTTCAATGACAGAGCATGTGCCTTCTTCCAGAGTCTTGATATTAGAAAAGAAGTACGAGAACATTAATTAATGGGCATAATATGCTTAATATGCTTATGCTTAAAGGAGAGCTATGGGGTCAAGGCTTTTCCCCATAGTTCTCCTTAGGGTAACGGGAGGACACAAACTAGCGTCCTCCCGTCACCCTAGGCCAGCTGTACCTGCCCCCTCCCCGTCCGTTCCGCCAGTCAGCGCTGCCGGACTGGAGAGGGGAGGGGGGAATCCAGCCCCTCCCCTGTCACGGCAGAGAGCCGTGACAAGATAGAGAGGTGAGTGAACGCCGGTATGTGTTCGCTCACCTCCCGATCTACTAAGCCGACCTGTGACAGTCTCATTGTCACACAACCTGTGACAATGAGACTGTCACAGGTCGGCTTAGTAGATCGGGAGGTGAGCGAACACATACCGGCGTTCACCGGTATGGCTATAACCTAATTACAAATCATCCATGTAATCATCATTTTTATATACTGGAAAAAATGAGTTATAGAAATGAGTTTATAATGCTGTTAGCTCACAATCTCAACACTGTTTTATAAACACATCTTACAAGTTCAGAGCACATTAATGCTGAGTAGATAGTTTAGACACACTCTTTTATCTGTCACAAAACCTGCAGCAGCACTATGAGGTGAGTGAAAAGCACTCACCTCATAGTTCTCCTTTAAGCATAATAGCAACATAATTAGTTTCAAATCAAGCTGCCTCATCTTCAGAAAAGTCTCTGTGGCAAATTTACAGACCTTTGCAACAAATGTTTGTCCTAAACAGATGCATAATTAAGATTTTTGAGCAGCTGAAGAAATTTATGGCTATAACCTTGTAATAAATCTGTGTCACAATTTATCTTACTACCTCTGTTTAGCTTTGCAACGCAACAGAATTGATCATTGTCCCCCAATATATATAATGCGGTTTAACCAGCAGGTCAGATAACCCACAGCCAGTGTTTCAACCCCTGTACCCGTTAGGCCAGGGCCACCCCACTGACCCAATGTACCCCCTATTGTTGGCCCTGTTTGCACATACTTTAAAGAAACCTGGTCACAAACCAGAGTAATTCAAACAGAGCAATAAGAAAACCCCCAAATGGAGGAAAACCATCATCATATTCAAATATTTAGACAGCTGGAATCAAAGGCAAATCGAAACTTTTTCTGTAAAAATTAAGCTTAACCGCCCTCCCTGCTGCCTTACGTAAACCTTATTATTGATGTAACAAATGATTTCACCTACCATCAGGCAGGCTTAGTAGGCAGAAAGGGAAAATACTAAGCCCATCTTCCACAGAAGTCAAGATTTGCATAGAACTTCGGATGCCTAATTCTTTGATCTAGTTATTGTTTTGACCAACAGTTTTTACTAAAGTTAATCGCATTCTTTTCTATCATATGTTCAGCTTGAATTTCTGGGGTTTTAAATGCCCAGGCAATTCCAGCCTGGAAGGTTAACTAATGTGGATTACATTGGATTTACCACTCAGGTACAAAAACAGAAAAAAAATAAAGAATATTTGAAAACCTACTCTCTACACAGCTAAAGTAGCCATAGCCACTATGCCAAAGAGTGGAACCTTACTAAAGTAAATTGTAGCAAAAAAACTATAAGAAAGTCAAACACCAGATGTCCAAAAATAGCATATGTGCAAAATGATCATGACAAGCTAAGGTGATACAACAAATGTATCATTTCAAGTATCATCCACTGAATATATATTTTTTTGCCTACCTGATATTCTCACTGCAAGACTGCCATTCTTCAGCTTGAAGATTTTCTTAAACTGTCGATCATTTTTTGAGTGGCTGTCACGATCTTCTTGTTTTTGCACATTACTGTTTGCTGATTTAATTTAACCACTTTTGATTGTTGATTGTGGTTTGGCACTTAAGGGTTACTACGATCTCTGTTACAATATATCGATCGATGACTTAATGTAACACTTTTACTACTAAGTTGCCTTTCATTTGTTATCACCTTAGCTTGTCATGATCATTTTGCACATATGCTATTTTTGGACATCTGGTGTTTGATTTTCTTATAGTTTTTTTGCTACAATTAATTTAAGACCTTTATTGTTATTATTATTAACACCATTCACGATTAACTTAACCCTTTTAAGCTGTGTTAAATGAACACTTTTGTAATCACTTTTACCTATGTATTTACTTAACTAATTATTACCTACCTTTAGCGCTTAGTCACAATTTTTTCGTTCATTCTAAGGAGATTCTTCTCCTTTCACTTCTTAGCTGCTTTAAGGTTTATTCATTTATTCTAGTTAGATCCAGGAGCACAGTTTATTTTTCACATATAAAGTAAATTGTAATATTATGTAATTTTAAATGTAAATATATTTGATAGCTGCATTCACAAATATATAAAAATGGAGATCGTTTAAAAAGTGATTTTTGTTTATATTTATTTTGTGTTCTATTATTATATTTTCTAAATGACAATTAAAAGAAAAAAATGACCATTTATATAAAAAAAATCCCTTTGAAATATGCACAAATGAGTCCCAGGTTTATTTTTCTGTCTGAAGATACATTAGTGAACTTCTTTATTTGAAATAAATGCTGTATATTTTTCCTGTGGCAGATTTCCTTTGGGTGCCTGTAACTTTAAAATCTCTTTTATTGCATTAAAAACAGATATATTGCAATTGTCCTGAGAGAGTAAAACATTCCTCCCTTACTCCTACACTTCCCCATAACAAAATCAATATGATTTGGGCCCATGGAATCTGCCCTTGGGTAATTCCATTTTTTCCATGCTGCATGTTTAGAAGTTCTGAATTTATTTAGTGCTAATTGTTTACAGACAAAACCCAAAGTGACATCTGTTGATTTATCTATCTGCCAGTCAGCACTCTATGTTCAAAGAGTGTTATCTGATGTCCAATAAACTTAATTTTACAAGGCTACATCTGTTAGGGTGATTTTATCCAAGGTCCCCTCACTACATGCATGTATATAACTGAGCAAACACTGTGAACACCAAACAACAACGTACAATTATAGTAGGGAAAGTGTCAGTGTGGCCTAAAGTAACTATTCAGGTTCTGAACATTTTTCAAAGCATAAGGAAAACTTTGAGTGCTTGCTACTTAGAGCATGGGACCAGTGGCTGACAAAGGCTGTCACTAAAAAATATATAAATACGTTAAAGGTTTTAGTACACAATAAAGCTGGCTATACACCAGTAGAATTCCAAATCAGTGCGAAAATAAAATCAAAAGAACATGAGGAAAATTTTGTAAAAGAATGTGGTTGTTGCTCGAGAAACTCCATTCATTCCGAAATCAAATGTCAAAATCAACCGAAATTTTGAAAGACATTTTACAAATCTGATAGCATTGTTGAATGTTTTGGTAATGAAATAATACCTTTCCATAGAAGTCTTTACAAAAGAGGGTCAACTCAGGAGGAAAGAGAGTCAGAGGGATTGGGTCCCAAATGAGGGATAGTTGGGAGATCTACCCACATCTGAAAAATAATGCTGTTTTGTACAATCTTTGTCTCTTGTTACATTTTAGTAAAAAACGACTGTTCGATGTTTATTTTTGTTAAGGTGAACTTGTTACTTTGCCTTTTTGTACTAAACTCTTAAACTTGAATAAACTCAGATTGAACTAAAAAAACTACTGTTCGAATATACTATTTGCAGCATATGGTGTAGTTTATACAGCAAGGACACAGGAGACTAACTGCTACAGGGCCCAGAAGCAAAGTGGCCTCGACCCCATCTGGCTATACAGTAATTTTTGCAGGTAGCAACAACGTTACGGATTAAAGTTTGGGAGTGTGTGCAGTTGCCTTTGAGATTAGAAAGGGAGTGAGGCCACTTAATGGTTTTGCTATGGGGCCCCATGACGCAGTCTTGTTTACATTTTACAGCTCTACATAACATATAAAAGAAAGTTAGTTTTAGGTTTCCTGTCCTAGAAAGAAGCTTATGATGCCTTTCAGCATTCCCTTATAATTTTCTTGCAGAATGAAGCCACAAATGTCCAGGAGATGGAAAGAAGAAGGAAAACATTAACCCCTTCGTGACGGGAGACGTACACTGTACGTCCAGCCACAAAGGGACCAAATGACTTGTCACGTACACTGTACGTGACGAGTTATTTGCTGCTTTAGAGGGCTGTTAACCGCTGAGAATAAGCTTTTAACATTCATTTATGGATGCCCTTACTACAGAGGCATTCATTAATGAAAGGGTTAACCTTTTTCAGACACCCGATACCTTAATATCGGGTGTCTGAGCGGACAGCAGAGCGGACACACATGCCGGCTTTTGCCGGCATTCTGAAAGCTCGTATGGATCGAGAGATATCTCTTTCAAGCTATACTGGCTTTTTTTTTTTCTTTCATGAATAGATACATAATGTGTCTATTCCTATAATGTATCTATTCCTGAAAGAAGAATGTTTGTTTGCTGATCGTTGTTGCAACAATCAGAAAACCTTTAGTGACAGCTGAATCCTGAACTGCTGCAGGATCAGTGTCACTAACTTATTATAGGCTGTTCTGAAGTTTGAAGCAGCCTGATAATAACCAAAAATTTATTAATTTATCAAGCAGTAACAGTGAGATTAATTCACAATGACTGCTTGATATAATTAAATAAATAAAATAACATTTTTAAGTTTAAAAAAAAGTGAAAAGTGTAAAAAAAAAAAAAAATTGTGAAAAGTGTAAAAAAAAAAAAAAAATGTGTAAAAAATAAAATAAAATAAGGGACAAATAAATGAATGTATTTATTGCATTTTTTTAGCTGTGCTGGTTTTGTAAAAAAAATACTACAAATCAAAACTGGGAAAAAAGTGTTTTTTTTAAACGGTTTTTTCCTCTTTTTTTATATTTTATTTGTCCTAAGTGAGGCGTTAGACGCACATATGTGATATAAATATGTAGCCCTATCTGTCCTCTAAAAAACAATATATAATATGTGTGGGTGCACTTTGTAAGAAAGTATATTACTGACGTGGAAGAATCACACAGCAAAAATGTCAAAAGTGTGTCAGTCATTTACGAACAGAAACTAAAAACAAGCTCAGTCATGAAGGGGTTAAGGGTCCTTTCACGCTTGTGTGCTGTGGCAACTAGCATGTTCCCGCAAAGTACCTGCCCTATGTAAAGCGCATTGCAGTTCCATTCATTGTGAATGGTACCCCAACACACAACACAAATGTGGTGTACTACAGTGCTAAAATTGTATATGCATTTTTTGATCTGTTGTGTTGTATGGGCAGTGAATTCATAATGAATAGGATGCTTATTTTGGGTATTATCGTTTTTTGAGGTTTCGCGCGCACACGCAATTTTAAGGCTTGACATGTTTGGTGTCTTTTTACCCGACGTGACCCCATCTTTTATATTTTACCAAAAAATTGGGTAATAATAAATGTTTTATCATTTAATATAGTTGAAACTGTTTTTTTTTTTAAATTTCGGTAATTTTTCCTTAATATAGTAAAAAAATCAGCAGCTTGTAGGAGTCATAGTTCTTCTCCCCATAGTTCTCGTTTTACTTATTACACTGGTCTACAAGGAGAAAGCCTCAGAAATTACATTAGCTAAATTGTACCAGAATTGGGTCACTAATAAAGGAAAATTAAGTCCTGAGTATTAATTGGCTCCAGTTTCCAAGATACAGCTTCAGGTCACAATTGAATCAAAATCATTCAAAATTACGAGGGGGATGTGCGATTATGTGCCAAAACCTTTCTGCAAAATGTGATATAGCAATGAGAATGATGACACACCAATCATTATAAATGTATCTTTTTATTGATACCAATAACATAACTTTCCATTCATTTATTGGTTTTTCCTGTAACATTTTCATGCTTTTTCCACATCATTGGGACTGCGAAAAGGCATGGACTTTTTTTTTTCCTGTTTAGCCAATGACGTGGGTAAGTTGCACATGTAATGCAACAATAATGAGGGGCCCAACTTTTGTCCCGATCTCCTATTTTGCATCCAAAATATAGGTGGTATGCCTTTTTTACCACTGCTGTCATACTGCACTATTGAGATGCAAATGTAACCTCACCACAAATGTAGCAGAAGTTATCTGCGTTGTTTATACAGTTTCAAGGCATCTTAGCTTCTGAGGGAAAATATCACGCAACTGTTGCTTGGAAATGTTAGGGAATTACACTTTCACAAGCCACCAGATGTAACTGTATGATGCGGAGATCTGACGAAGACAAATGTACCTTACAATAAAGAACAATAAATTACGGTTAGGTAATAATCTTTTGTCTCAAAGTGAAGATAAATATTTACACTTCCATGTGGTACCATTTTCATTGTTCTACCGTGCTTTGTCGAGAAGTTACGAGGCATCATGATCATCAGACACCTCCCTCCCTTGTAGGCAATTATACTCGCCTGTGTATAAATCTTTATTGTGAGATATCTTGAAAACTTTAGCCAACCAGCCCCTTTATCACCTGTTTTCTAATTCATCTCATCAAAATATGTAAGAATTAACACTTTTTATCTCGGAGGTCGATCATTTCCCAAAATTTGTAGACCAGTGTAATCAAGATATCCTTTAAGCTGAATTTCCCAAACCTAAATACAGGTAAGAGCTGCTTAGTAAAGCTCACAGCCTTTCAGTTACAACTGAACACTCACAAAATGCAGGGCACTGGTACTAGTTAGTGATGAGCCGAACATCTCCTGTTCCATTCAAATTCGAACCTTCAAACATGGGAAAAACTGAACTCAAACTCAATGCAAGTCTATGGGGCTAGAACTTTGAAAATCAATGCCCCTATTTTGAAGTCTTAAGGTCTGGTAGGAATTTTAGGAGGGACCCCATGTCTTTGCTCCTGAAGTAGACCTCTTTGCGTCCCATTCTTCTCAAGGTTCCCATGTCCGCAAGCGGTGGCGCCGGATGCCCTAACTGCAGAATGGATGTTCCATACGGCTTATGCCTTCCCGCCGGTTCCGCTCATTCTACAATTCCTGAGGAGACTCTGGAGAGAGGATGTGACTACCCTGGCAGTAATTCCGAACTGGCCCAAGAGGCCTTGGTATCCTCACCTCCGCCTGATGAATATGCGGCCTCCTCTGTTCTTACCGCCATTGCTGAACCTTCTCTCTCACAGTCCGATCCTTCGCCCAGCACCTGCAAAACTTTGCCCAGCGGCATGGATGTTGAGAGGCAGAGACTTCAATTTCCGCCTTTACTGGCCTCTGACTTGCCTCCAATTGTCTGATTATGCAGTTTTTCAAGGCCGTATTGAGGGTCAGACCACCAAGGACTCCCTTGGTTCCTAAACTTTTTGGCCTCGGACAGGTTTGAGGCTGGCATGTCTCTATGGCACCTCACGTTGAAAACTGCCTTTCTGGTGGCTATTACCTCCGCTAGACGGGTTTCAGAGTTGGCTGCCCTTGGGTTTAGAGAACCATTCACTACCTTCCTGGCAGATCGGGTTGTTCTGGTCCCCATGCTGGGGTTCGTTCCCAAGGTTGTAACCAACTTGAAATTGTATTGCCTACATTCACGTCGGATGATGACAGCCGGATTAGCCGCCTGGACATGGGTAATACGCTAAAGGAGTATATTTCAGCCACGGCAGGGCTCAGGCCCACGGATCATTTCTTTATTGTTCTGACAGCTGCCAGGAAGGGTGCTAAAGCATCCAGTAGGCTTGTAGCATCCTGGATGGTGAAGACGATATCGTTGGCATACGAGACCAAGCACCTACCTGTTCCAAGTGGGGTGTCTGCTCATTCCACGAGGAGTCTGGCCAGATCATGGGCTGCAGCCAATGGTGTTTCCTTAGAGACTGTGTGTAAGGCGGCCACCTGGTCTTCTCCGCACACGTTCATGACCCACTACTGTGTAGATCCAGCTGCCTTAACTACGGTTGAATTTGGTCGTAGAGTTATTTCTTCTGCTATGAATTGTGATTACAATTTTCATACATACCCCCCTGTTTTGGCTAGTTAATTCCCATTCGTGTGCTGACATGGAGCTGACAGGAAAACAGGAAAATTGTATTTCATACTTACCGCAATTTTCCTTTCCTGTCCAGCTCCATGGTAGCACAAGGCCCACCCTTGTAGTAGTCAAGTTACGGAACGGCAAGCCAGGGGAATCTTTCAGCTTTTATGAGTTACGACCTGATTATGGGGAAGACGGAGGGATTAACCCATTCGTGTTCTGCCATGGAGCTGGACAGGAAAGGAAAATTGCAGTAATTTTGAAATACAATTTTCCTGTTACGCTAAAGTAGAACGCGCACTACTTTTTTTCAGCGCAACGTAACACGATGGATACGGTGTGAACTAGCCCTATTTACCCCCATTAATTTTTTGGTCCTCTTCCATTAGCATCCCTTGAAAAACAGATCGCAACACAACAAATCAAAAGGAAACTGGAAGGTAAAATTGCAATTCAATGGACCCTCCATTGACTTGTAATTTCTTTCTGATTTTGGTGTGATTGCACTGTTAAAGTGACACTAAACTCAGGGATTATTAATACTGGACCTTATTTGTGTACTGTTCAGCTACTTTTGTTCCCCATGGTCCCTGTGTGTGTTGTAAAGTAGCCATCACTCCAAGCTTGCTCCTGTGATGGACTACAATCTCACGTTTACTTTACTAATTTGTAATGTAATTGTAGCCCATCACAGGAGTGAGCTTGGAGCGGTGGCTACTTTACAACACACACAGGGACCATATGAAACAAAAATAGCCACCCTCTAGAACAGTGGTGGCGAACCTATGGCACGCGTCGGCAGGCGGGCGAGCAAGAGGAGAAGGGGGACGGAGCGGCAGGGGGTGAAGACAGAGGGAGATAGGGGCGGAGATGAGAGGACGGGAGGAGACGGGGGACTGAGCTGCATGAGACAGGGGGCAGAGACAGAGTGAGATCGAGGCTGAGATGAAGAGACGGGGACGGAGCGGCATGAGACAGGGGGAGATGAGGCAAGACTGAGGCAAAGGCAGAGACCGCGATGGAGGAGGCGTCGCCAAGGGGCCAGTCAAGCGGCGAAGCTGAGACGATTGGGCGCCGAGGCAGCAGTGAAGGCTGGGCTTCCCGTGTAAGGTAGGAGCACTGTGCTGGCAGGGCACAGCATACATTATGCACAGCCCACCAAAGAGTCACAGGGGGGCTGTGCAATACCTTTTAGTGGGCTTTGCAGGATCCATGGGGGCTCTGCAGCCTGCAAAGTCCACCACAGCCCCCCTGAGATCTGGCAGACTGTGGGGTCTCTGCAGGATCTGTGGGGGGCTTTGCCAGATCTCAGGGGGGCTGTGTAGGATCTGTGGGGGGCTTTGCAGCCTGCAAAACCCCCCACAGATCCTGCAAAGCCCCCCTGAGATCCGGGAGACTGCGGGGTCTCTGCAGGATCTGTGGGGGGCTGTGCCAGATCTCAGGGGGGCTGTGCAGGATCTGTGGGGGGCTTTGGAGCCTGCAAAACCCCCCACAGATCCTGCAAAGCCCCCCTGAGATCCGGCAGACTGCGGGGTCTCTGCAGGATCTGTGGGGGGCTGTGCAGGATCTGTGGGGGGCTTTGGAGCCTGCAAAATCCCCCACAGATCCTGCAAAGCACCCCACAGATCCTGCACAGCGCCCCTTAGATCTGGCAGACTGCAGGGTCTCATGGGGGCTTTGCAGGATCTATGTGGGCTCTGCAGCCCCATGGTGGGCAGAGCCTATTACAAAACCTGCACAGCCTCCCTGAGACCCTGCAGGCTGCAGGGCCTCCAGGGGGCTGTGCAGGATCTGTGGGGGGCTTGGCAGGGTCTTGGGCCTGTGCAGGATCTGTGGTGGGCTCTACCCACCATAGACCCCGCAGAGCTAACCACAAATCCTGCTAAGCCCCCCTGAGACCACAGCTTTCCTGCTATGCTAATAGTGGAACATGTCAAAAGCTGGATACAGTGTTTGCACTGTATCCAGCGACTGACAGGTCACGCAAAAAGTATTAAACAGGAAGGGGTGGGGTAAATTTAGTGGGGGCGCCCGAGTTTTGCCTTGCCTAGGGCAGCCCCAATACACCACTGCGTTCAGGGACCACCAATTGAAATAGATCCGACTGACCCGGATCGCCTTGGTATGCGATCCGGGCCAGTCACAATTAGGCAGCGGCAGCCAATAAACAGGTAGGTTAGACGGCTGCTTCCTCCTCGCTAGGACCCCGGGAGGCCCCTGCAAGCGGCCGTCTAATCTGCCTGTTTAGAGGTCACCGCCGCTGTCTGATTGTGACCGGCCCGACTACAGAGGCGATACGGGACGTTCGGGTCCCCCGTGAGAGCCGTACAAGGCCGTAAGGCAGTGATGTTGAACGTTTCTTAAACCCGAGCGCCCAAACTGCAATACTAAACTTAGTTTCAGCGCTGGCACTTTGAGATAAATAAATTCATTTTGCGTCGGTTTGGGCACACGGGTTCAAAAAGGTTCGCCATCACTGCTCTAGAAGGAACGACAGGACGAATTCAGAGATGATTTGAGGATCTACAGCTGAGTGATACACAAATAAGATACATTTATGTTAATAGTATAGATTTAACTCCTGTGTTTAGTATCCCTTTAATCCTGACCAGGAAACAACCAGCATGAAGCTTGCATAGGTTTTCTCCAGGTACATCAGCTTCTGCCTGCACTTCAAAGACATGCTGGTAGGACAATTGGCTTATGTATGAATTGGCTCAAGTATGTATGTGATGTACCTTAGATTGTAAGCTCTTTCAGGGCAGTAAATGTACAGTATGTAAAGTGCTGTATAATTTGTCAACACTATATAAATGCCTGTAATAGTAATAATGTTGTATTGCCACCCTTTTTTTTTTACATGGTGAAGTTTTCGTTTCTGTTTGTAAAGAGGTCCTGCAGGGAAGGGAAGGGGAACAGGAAGAAAAGACTGAACACCTAATTGTTTGGAATATTACACCGCAGTAAATTCTGACATCCCTTCCCCCACTCAGAATATTGAATTTAGTTACTTATCCCAATCTCTATATCCTGACCGAACAATGCTTGCTGTGCTCCCAACGTAGCTGCACTCAGAGTGAACTTTGCTCCACACATCTGCTTATAGGAAAGCAGCTCCCATTCACAAATCACAAGCTTCAAGACAGTTTCCAATGCTTGTGTTGTAGCTGGGATGTTTGCAGAATGTGCTTCAAGGCTGCTGGCATAATAGATGAGACAGTTTCTATTAATATAGCTTGTTAAAGAGAATTTGACCATAAGCATTACTGTTCTATTAAAGCAGACACCAAGGGATTCTTGTTCTGTTTTTAACTGAAGGGTGCAGTTTCATTAAATATTAAATGAACAGTAGGGAGAGAAGATAAATTAAAGATTTTCATACAGTTTTTCACCATATAACACGCTGTGAAATTAGCATATTTTCTGCTATGAATAAAAAGTTACAAATGATTAAAGGAGAACTATGGGGTTAAGGCTTTTCCCAATAGTTCTCCTTAGGGTAATGGGAGGACACAAACTAGCGTCTTCCCGTCACCCTAAGCTAAGTATACAGTGAGCTACAGCTCGCGGTATACTGAGACGCCACAGTACACCGTGAGCTTCTACCGAGACGCCGCAGCTGATGCGGATCCCGACAATTATGTCTGGATCCGCCCAGCTGCATGAGTGACAGCTGGCTCTGCCTATCTAGAGGCAGAGCCAGCTGTACTCGTCCCCCGTCCAATCCGCCAGTCAGCGCTGGCGGATCGGAGCGGGGAGAATCCAGCCCCTCCCCTGTCACGGCAGAGAGCTGTGACAGGATCGAGAGGTGAGCAAACGCCGGTATGTATTCGCTCACCTCCCGATCTACTGAGCCGACCTGTGACAGTCTCATTGTCACAGGTCGGCTAGAACTATGAGGTGAGTGAAAAGCACTCACCTCATAGTTCTCCTTTAAAGCGAACCTATGATTTTCTCATGAGCATATAAATAATGAGCTGTGTTGGTTGGCAATGTTCCCCTCCAACGATGCAGGCCCACCCCCGAGTTGCTATGCAATCAGTGACTTTCTTAAAGTCGCTATTTGTATATCAATAGACGCATTTGCTGAGAAGTCACTCAGACCCCGTGCATTGTGACAGGGGCAGGGGGTTACACAGTATACTCCACTATCACAAAGTGGAAAAGCCCTAGTGGGGGTGCTAGGGACACACAGAAAAGACAACAAGCCAAGAATAAGATATGAGCTGACATCTTCTCGCTTATGCTTAGATACTTACTGGTTTGCTTTAAAGGCCAAATCAACCTGAAAACATTCTCTCGATTGTGGATGGACACTGGTGGATGAAGCTCCTTACAAGTGTAAAATGCTCCCAGATTCCTGTAGTAAATCCCCCCGATACAGCAATGGGCATGGAATAGATGTTGTAATGGAGAGGAAAATGGCTGTCCATATCAACAAACTATTTATATTCTAGATGTCCCGCATCTATTGCAGGTTACATTTTAATAAACCAAGAACTGACTTGTCTTCATTTCTATGATCAATACCTATGCCTATTGAGTTCTTATAGGTATATTAAGCATCAGAGATTGTTGATCCAAGGAATATCCGATTGCCTTATGGGATCAGGAATGAATTATTATTCCCCGTTGGAGAAAATTGAACCATGCTTTATAGGGTTTTTTTCCCTCTGGATCAACAGTGGGTAATTGTGGGCATAGCGTTGAGTTTAGGCTTTTTTTTTCATATCTCTATAGGTTGAACTCGATGGACATGTGTCATTTTTCAACCTGACTAACTATGTAACTATGCATCTGTCTTACAGTTTATGGGAATTATCTAAAAAGCAGAAGTGGAGATGTGGCAAATAAGCAAATCCCATGTTTTATTTTGGTTGAGAACTAGCAAATTTGTTCATGGATGGAGTAAATTAGGAAGTATGCCCAGTTTTCAATATAATCCCACTACGATTTTCTAGGACAGCTTAGAATGTGGAGACAAATACCTACCATAAACTGTACCTATACCCAAGAACAAAAATTAAATATATTGCAGCTAAGAATGTCTTCGATGTGGTGGCTGCATTTATTTCTTTTTTTTTCCAAGTTTGTCTTCCTTTATTTTAACCTGGTGATTCTGCCAGAAACACACTTATTGTCCTGGAGTGACACAGCTCACTTACCCTACGGAAGGAAGACAACAGAAACAGGCCTGGAGTAAAGACAACTCCCCCTCTCCCCTTCTTTATAACAGAACACAGGACGTTATCAGCTATAAGATTTTTTGCAGGATCAATAAATATTTTTGCACTTATGGAACAGATATAATAATAGTTTTATTAACAGACAAAAGGAATCAAACAGGAAAAGTTCATTACTATGGGTTGCATACATTTTAAGACAGTGCTGTAGATCTGTGCTAGCAAAGTGTGCCCCTTCCTTGAAGGGCAAATTTAAAAAAGTATTGATCAGAAGCAGAAGTAATTACATTAAAAAAACGCCACTAGATGTGAAATAAAGCTAATTGTAAATAATTTACTTTTTGTATAATAATGAAAGCTGTTAGAAAGTCAGATAATTGGAAGGGTGAAAACAGACAATGATAGGTCAGTGGAGAGCTAAGTGTTATAGGGCCACAAAGGGCAATGCAATCTGGTATCCACGTGGCCTAAAATTTCCTCCTCATCTCTTTAAAACCTGCACACAAATGAATTACAGCAATTTAATTAGCTCTGTGGCTAATTAAATGTAGGGGTTAAAGATCTCCAAACTCCCCATAGTCTGTCGTCCTCCCATGTTTGGAGAGCTATGGGGTGCTTGATAACTTGCTGCTGTGGCTTCTGTAGCATATTAAGTGTGGAATTTCAGCATAAGGTGTTGCATTTAAATTTTTTGGCAGGCAGTTAGTGTTGGTGCTTCATTTCTGCCAGGAAAACTGTGACGGGGTAGGGTCTATGCATTTCTGCTAGTTAAATCAATGCTGGGTAGAAGCACTGAAAGTGTGCACGGCCCTTTGCTTTTGGGATGACAATGCATGTCATGGAATCGAGTATTTTAACAGGAAGAGCTGGACTATACATTTTAGGACATGGGCCAGGACAGCAGGTTCTAACCATTTTCTCAAACTAACATGCCCATTTTCATCTGGGGTAGTGTAGGCTTCTCTCAGCCTGGGCCTGGAGAAATGCTAGTAACTCCGGCCTGCTGTGGCTTCTTTCTCGCAGGCATACAAGCTGCACCATTACATGGCAGCATTGTGCCTGGGATGTTGAGTTTGCTTTGGGGCACCTAAGGGGTCCTGATGATGAGGAAGCCTTAGATGATAAGACCTATGAGAAGGGGTAGATTTCACACAGCTGCCACCAGCTCCCAAACATAGAACAGTATGCCCTGTGCTGAATCCATCAGTTTACATTTAATTATATATTGCCTGTGCATACTGGACTAGGTGTCTGTGGCCATGTGTGCCCTGATGCTAGCCATGAACATTATCTTTTCTGCAATAGAAATTGGAGAAGGTAAACTGGACAACTCTGCTATGCCCCGGTCAGGTGCTGCTCCCAAAAAAATCAGTGTTGCAGAGTAATGTGCTTTTGCACCACAGTACTCTCCAAGCAAGTGTTAGGCTGTCTATAATGCATGCACTTCCAGCAGACACAGCACTAACATCACCATTAAATAAAGCAAAAAATGCCCTCATTGCAGAGGTGGCTACATTGGCATTGAGGGTTACAGGCTACATTGGCTTGAAGGTTACAGAAGCCTTTGCCTCCGGGGTAGTGCTGCCAAACAGCTTTTGATTGCTGCTGCTTCTGTTCTCTGCAAGGTGCCCCTGCCCTTCAACAACTTTTTTCCTCACTGCTTTTCAGCCTATCCCTCTGAGCTTTCCTTCTCTATGACTCCCACAAGCAGTCTGCCATCTCATCCTCCACAGTCTCTTCCTCTCTGGAGGCCACTAAGCTCCAGCTGCTACATTTTCTCTTTCTGTTGCTGCTCCCTGTCTACTGTCTCAATCCTCTGACTGAGCCACCCTCTTCCCCTATGGTCATTCCACTAACTTCATCTTTGTCAGAAGAGAGTATGGCTTGCATATCACTCAAATCCTCATGCTGCAAGTTGGCTATGGTACGGTCATAAAACGTCAGCGGAGAACTGGCTGCTGTGTGTGTGTGCCAGGGAGGATGTAGGTGTAGAAGGTTTTGTCAGACAAATGCCATATTCTTGTTACAGCCAGTAAACTATCTGCTGGTTGTGCTGCGGCTGTATTGGTGCCCTAAATTTAGTTTGTGCAGCCCTTCCACTACTATTGCCTTGTAGGACCGGATTACCCCCCTACTACCTCCACATGACACAGAAAAAAACACATGCTGCTGATGTAGAAAAACAAGGTTTTAAAAGGACAGTTAGGTCTATGGAACTGTGAACACAGAGGGAGTACACATGGGTATGTAGCCCATCACACTGCAATCCATAGTGTAGCACTGTATAACACTGTTTCTCTCCCTACACAAATTAGTTAGCTTTTCCTTCTGCTGTGTTTATGTATCTCAGCATGTTGTAATTTGCCAATTCTGTTCTGATGTATATGGTGCATGGTGTCCAATATCCCTCCTGAATCAGCCATTGCATAGGAAATTAAAATAATCAGCTTGGTTGTAAATAGTATCAAAGATAATAGCAATATATAAATACTTTTGTTGGTTTAATAGTAAACCTATTTAACAGTCTATTTAAATAGTGTTTTTTTTAAATACTTTCTTCTAGCTATACTGTACATGTCAATGTGCTTAGCTTGATTTAAGAAATTATATCAAGCCATATTTTTTTTTTCAACCTAACTATGTACCTATATCGATGTATAAAAGCATGCTATCTGTATGCGCATAGTGGGGCATCCGCATTTCCTATTTACATATACCCATAGCCCTTCCTGCTTTGCAGTGCTACACAACAATTTTGCTTTACTGCTCCTTCTCAAAATGCAGGTCTGGGAGTCTGCTAACCCCCTGAAAACAATGCACTTCTTAATTGGGTAATATGCTATCTCAACATTTACTAAGAGACTGCTAGCTGTGAAATACAGAGTTCCCCCTGGTGGTCAATCTATACATCTGAGATCCCCTCTTACTGTTTGCTGATCAACTCTCTCTAGTTACAACAATAACCAGATGATGGTGGAGCAGGCATGCAACAATGTAGATGTCATATGATTTTTTTTCAAACTCCTCCTTCTCCAGCAAAATATATATGGCTTTCTTTGCACGGCAGTAACAACCTTGTTAATAACTAACAAACACGTCCCTCTTTTCTCCTAGGTTCACACAGGCGTTGTATGAAGAACAGCATGTCCCATCAATAGGCAGGCCTGGCCAAAACATGGTTATTAGACTGTCTGCCCACGTGTACTGAACCATTCAGCTCTATCGGGCCTGGCTTTTAATGAAGGACACTATGTAGGGATCTGAACTACCCCATTTAAAGTCCCATATTAACAAAGCTAAGGAAAGTGTGGAGACACGCCACTATAGGCATCAGGTAATCAGCATAGATACTAACAGGTTTGACTTCTATGTATCCTTAGAGATATATATTTGGTAAAACCTCAGCCGATGATGGTTACAACTGATTTTTAGGCCTCATTCACACTGCCGCGCATATACGCATGTATTGTACCTTATGCAGCATATGCAAATAATTAATTCCATACACATAGCTGCGTATGGAGCCGTATATTTGCGTAGCATAAAAATGCGCAAAAACAGAATGGAACCGAGATGCGCCCGGGCAGCGTATTTCACGCTTTTGTGCGCGTATAGACGCATACAGTTCATTAAAATTTCTATTACGAATGATGCATTCTGGGGGTGCATATAATGCATGCATAAACACACATACACGCATATACGCACGTACATACGCGCATGTACACGTATATACGTAATATACAATTTTACTCTTGCGTTGTGTGTGAATGAGGCCTTAGGCTCTGTCTTCTTGATTTGTTACCAATTAGTACCTCTCCTGGGTTTTGATATTGAAAGTTAAGGTCCCCACACACCTTGCGATAATCGTACGATAATCGCGGGAAATCCCGCGATTGTACGATTATCGTAAGGTGCACACTGCCCGTTCGGCATTGCGGTCATTGGAAGCCCGCCCCTCCATGGGGCGTGGCATGCGATCATCGCGAGTACGATCTGCCTGTCCAAGATAGGCAGATCGTACGTTTTTTAAGTACCTTACAACCATCGCAAGACAAAAGTCTTGCGATGGTTGTAAGGTGTGTGCCCAGCCTTAGAATGTGTAAGCCGCCTTCTTCTGTCTCCCAACAAAAGCCAGACAGTTTAAATCACTGGGCCTCAGCTAGGCGGATGGTGAAGCCTTCCTCTTGTTCACAGCAATTTATATACAACTGAACATCATGGAAGTAATTTACGAGCAGCGCTGCTGGATTCTGAGCTGTAGAACAAAGTTTACATTTTATATTTTATTGATTTAACCTCTGAGGTGGCAAAGCATTTGAGCTCACACAAATGCCTTTAAAATAAAATTAATATCTCAATTTCTAATAAATACAGTTTTTGGCTTATTATTTTTATTTGCATTTACAGATAACAATATCTGGGCAATTATTACTACTTGATAATGTAGCTAGCATATGGCACTACCCCAGGCACACACACACATATCCATTATATAAATATGTGTGTGTATATATATAGATTTATATATATATGTGTGTGTGTGTGTACACATACAGTTGTGTGAAAAAGTGTTGGCAGTAATCAGGCCTGGGTGTGGCTAGAGAAATTGAACTCAGGTGTGATAAACCAGAGTTAAGTTATGTTTTAACACAGGGACATGTGGGTTTGGATTTTGTTTTCCCATAATAATAAAAACCTTCCTTTAAAAACTGCATGTTGTGTTTACTTGTGTTATCTTTGACTAATATTTAAATTTGTTTGATGATCTGAAACATTAAAGTGTGACAAATGTGCAAAACAATGAAAAATCAGGAAGGGGCCAACACTTTTTCACACAACTGTATACACATAGACACATACACACAGAGTTCCCGATAAGAATATAAAAAGCCAGTATTGCCCAATAAAGCCCACACAACATTAAAACCGCCCCTAAGTATAATCTCACTTACTGATTTTTTTTTCCTAGCACACTTGCAGACTTTTTGTGCTATACAGTGCATATAGCTGCATGATTCTGCTGTTACACTGCTTTATGAAATGGAAAAGCATTTTTTTTTTGAGAGGGTGAAAAAAGTCTATATGCGGAATACAATGTTTTAGGAAAACAATGCAATGAGCAGTGATGCAGAACAGAACACTTAAGTAAGAGCAACTTGCGTGCAATGGACGTAAAGTGAAAAATGTTTGGAAACACAACCGTTGCTGCAACCTAGTTGTGTTACATCAACACTTAGGAAATGTATAGAAACTCTGAAAGTACAGTGCTTTCAAAACTTAGCAGAATAATATTTTTTCAGTTAAAGTGAAACTACGGCCTTCTATATAAAAATATGTGCTGCACTTACAGTTTTCTCTTAGTCCCACTGCAAAGTCCAGCAAATACCTGCTGGCTGCCAGTCAAGTCCACCTAATTCAGCTTCCTGTGAAAGTGTGGCCATAATGCTGCACTGTTCCTTAATTCAGAGCAGAGTTGCCACTTTCATGTAGGCTCTGTCTATTTGCACTTAATTGAGATGAACATTCTTTACAGGGGACGTAGTTATCTCAGCAGGCCAGCCATCATAAATTTTGGGGCCCCTCACACGGCTTTAGGTCGACCCTCCCACCCCCCCTCTGCACCGCCGCCACACTGAGCTAGTCATACTGTTATTAGTAAGCCAGTTACCTCAGTCTCTGAACAGAGGAGCTTACACTCTAATGAAGAATGGCACCAGCTGTAGGGGGACTACAAATCCCAGCAATACATTTATACAGCAATGCAGAACAGTATATGAATTTGACACAGAGCTTAGTGACCCGCTGGACTCTGGGCTTAGTGACCCGCTGGACTCTGGGCTTAGTGACCCGCTGGACTCTGGGCTTAGTGACCCGCTGGACACAGGGCTTAGTGACCCGCTGGACACAGGGCTTAGTGACGCGCTGGACGCAGGGTTTAGTGACATTCCGGACGCAGGGCTTAGTGATGTGCTGGATGCAGGGCTTAGGGATGCGCTGGATGCAGCGCTTAGTGATGCACTGGACGCACGGATTAGTACTAAGATATCATGCACAATTATGTTATTACCATCTTGTCTTGATTTGTATTGTGATCAGGGCCGGCGCTACCATATAGACAGGTCAAGCATCTGCCTGAGGGCGCCGCTGTGGGGGGCGGAAAGATGCGACTGGGAGGTTGCCCCTTTAAGACGGTAGCCGCCGCGGCGACGATCACATCTCTCTGGGCTCCCTCTCTCTCTACTCCCGGTCGCTGCAGCTTCAGAGCGGCCAGGAGGAGAGAAGAGAGGGAGCACAGAGAGATGTGATCAGCGCCGATATGAAGAGCCGAGCAGAGCAGCGGCAGGGATCCTTTTGATGAGGTGAGAGGTCACACTAGTTATTAGCAGAAATGAGCCATGTTAATTCACCTTCGCCTGTGTAGGAAAAAATCCTTGCACCAGCCCTGATTGTGGTTGTAATGTCTTCCTTATATTGTAAAGTGCTGCACAAACTGTTGGCGCTATATAAATCCTGTATAATAATAATAATAATATAAATAATCTTATAAGGTAATCTTAGAAACTCAAACACACGCATACAACTACATAGGTTGAACTCCATGGATTGTGTCTTTATTCAACCTAAACAACTATGTAACTAAGCTTCTTATGTTACATGTACCAGCACTAGCTTGTTTGGTTACATTTATATTTTACACTTGCTTTGCCTTACAGTTTTATAAACTGCCTAAACCTTTAAGGGAAAATATCACTCTCATATATTCCAATACTTTGTTATATATTTATGCCCAAACTGGTCAGTTCACTGAAGATTGTATTTTGATTTCTTCCCCTGGGCTACAGCATTTTGCGCATTTCTGTTCTCCTGGGGCAGAGATGCCCTTACTTTTGTATATCACAATGCGATAATCAGGCAATTTCTAAATCTTAGGTGGAGATAAAGAAAACCTCCAGTACTCAATATCGCAAAGAAAGAAATGTCACCATTGCTGAAAGATTCCGCTGTCACCAGACATGATCCTATTCCTTGCTGTGGAGATGGGGAGAAAGTCAAAGTACCACAAGGTGAGGATCATGAGAAGTCCTAATGTTTAAGGCCATTTGTACAAGGATGAGCACTAAACAATCAGAAACCCCCCTGAGAAAATTGAACAGGGAGATACCTATTCATTCCTAAACCAATCAGAAGAGTGCTGTGACCCCCAAAGATCCTTAGTGGCTACTGACGCCACAGTAAAATGAAAAATTGGGGGTGCCAACTGGAGAAGCTAAATGTTGTACCAAGCTCCTGCCAAATGATTAAAAATATATATAAGATATTAAATAATTCTATTTTGAGACGAAGACACTAATAACACTCAGAACGATATATGTAGAGATACTCACCTGTAAACAAAATAACATGCAACTATGCTCTGGAGCCTTTCTTCCATGGAATTATTAGACTATTAGCTGGGTCTTGGAACTATCATTCCTTACTATAACTTCCTTGAGCTCTAATGCCAAGATATTTAGATGTGTATCCAAACATTAGGGGCTTTTCCTGAAGCTCACTTGTGCCTTTACTTCCAGGACTAATGGGAACCTTTCTATAGATTTATCTATTAAAGAGGGATTTATCTGGGGCTATCGTCAGGTGGGTGCACATAAACCTAATGACTGGGGTGGCATTTATTGCAGGTTATTTGTTTATATTCTAAAGTGGGTATTTATGAGACAGCATGTATAACATTACTATAGCGTATATATATTTTACCCTCAGCATGCTCATCACATTGCTTATGTATGCACATGTAGTATGTGTAGACACATAGGAACTTGTATTTACTAACTGTGACTGTTGTAAGTAACGTCTAAAAATGGAAAGTTTTTGTTTCAGGTTTATTGGTCCTTTAATGCAGACTTATTTTCATACTGCTAACCAGTTTGTCTTTGCAATGCAGGATGAAAAAAACCCCATGGTCATTTACAGAACTGAAATAGATCTGTCTACCGACACTGAAAGCAAAAGCATGTTTACAATTGCATCAGCCATGCTAAAACAATAAGAGGTAATTATACATTGACAGTGTTCCTTTAAACTGTAATATGAGCAGATGCAGTTCAGAGGTCACAGTGAAAGTTCACAACAAGGACTCAAGATGAAAATAAGTAGACAGCTGGTTTCTGGCACTACACAAATAGCAGTGCTGTTTAGCAGTCATCTGGTGTATTACTATGGACACATAATGGGATAATTATATATGATATACTGTATATATTTCTTCTTTTTAGTTGCCATTATAAATTGTACCTTACAGTATACCGTTTGTGAGAAGCACAGATTTGTAATAAAAACCCAACAAGGAAACTTTGCCTGCACCCATATACTGTATTTTGGATTTGCCTATTTTGTCTTTGGAAAGCACGTGTCATTGGAGACGCATACCTAGGGCTGGAGCAGAGGATCATGCTGTGATCCCAGGTCAAAAGTCAACAAAAACTCAATAAAATAAGAAACTAAATAAGTGTGTGTTTTTCTGCAGCCACAATTAAGTTATGATGAAATTAGGGATTATCTCTGCAGAAACTCTTCGCTTGCTGTAAAGCAGGTTTTCCAACAGGCACCATAATATAACTGTGCTTGCCCTTCCCTGCCACTCTGATTCGCCCTCAGTGATTCACTTTACCAGGCCCCGTGATCTGTTCACAGATGATGTATTTTCCCCACAAACACAGAAACATGATTAAACATATCCTATTGAGCTGCAGCATGCCCCATCCCTTTTTCATACGAACACATTTCTATAAACGTGTTCAGTTACTGCACGTCACCAGGGTCACTTTTTGTGCACTAGCAGAATCATTAATAACTGGGAATGGAGGCTGGTGATGATGAAAAAGATTAACCAGTTACAAGAATTCCACAGATGTGTGAGGTACATTGCACCCACGCTGTGGGTTATTGGCTAGGACCCAGCTGTCAGTGTCTCAGGAATGCTGGATAAAGCCTGCAATCATTGTTTTGCAGGCTTTGTTCATAGATACATTGGAATGATATTGATAGGATATATTTTGTATTGTTCTGAAGATTTATGGCTTGTCCTGGAATCTGTACATAACACCAGGTCCGCCAACCTTGCAAGTAAAAACAAAAAATAAAAAGTTTTTCTTTTTTTCATGAAAGTATTTCTATTTTACCCTCATCAATCATACCAAAGGATAAAATTCAAAATATTTACGACGACTTACAAAGCCATCCACAACTCTGCCCCTGGCTATATCGCAAACCTTGTCTCAAGTATGGAGAACTACCAATATGGTCACTGCAGATGTTAGACATGAAAACCAGATTGAGAAGACCACCACGTTTGAAAAACAAAAAGGACATTTTCTATAGAAAAAAAAATATACATATTTTTTTTTTTTAATGAAGTAAGGTTGTCCAGATGTGTATCATGGAGAAATGCCCCCAAAAATAGTGCAGCTCAAGCTAATCTCCATATTAGCCCACTTTATACAAAGCCACAGACTTCAGAAAACAAGATGGAACAATCAGAAAACTTGGATTAGATGGAAAATCTGAAATGTTTCATATTTACAGAAAATTATAATGTGACATTATTTTATAAAATAAAAAAATATTGTGACTGTCAAATGACAGAAGATGAAACATGTTCAAATGATAGGGTTGCCTTTGCCTAAAATATAAATTTCTATTTTATTTTCAAATGTTCTAGTTATTATATCCTCTTCTGTTGTAGGTTGCCCCCACAAAATCCTAAATCCCTTTCTTTTTACTTATGCATGATTCTCAGTACTTGTGATTGACCCTAGACAGAATGTTTGAATTAGCAGGTCAAACTTTCGATGGTCAAGGGGAAGGGGGTGAAGTGCCTTACCATGGCACATTTTCCAAGTTCAGACGTTTTGCCAGGAAACTACAGCTTATGGGCTTAAGGTTATTAAAGTATATGTAAACCCTAACCAAAATACTATCTTATTTGCACTCTTTTGGTCAGTAAAAGAGGAACTTTATCCACCAATCTAAAGTCTCCCAAAAACAGTAAAGCTGGTCATACACATATACATTTTCTATAGACTTTTTACTATCAGCCTATGGTCAGATGGAAAGACGCTATGCTAAACTGTGTGGATGGAGCAATCTCCTGCTGGGCCAACCTTCAGTATCTTTCTAGTTGGCCGCGCTGGCTCTCAAAATACCTGAACAATCTGATTGGATGGAGGCACTGTTCAGGTATTTTGAGAGCTAGCGGGGCCGACTAGCCCAGATACTGAAGCTTGGCCCAGTGGGAGATTCCCCCATCCATACAGTTTAGCGTAGATTGGGAATCTGTTGCACTTTTTCCATCTGACCATAGGCTAATAGAAAAAAATCTATAGAAAATCTATAGGTGTATGGCAAGCATTACTTTGAATGCATGCCAACTGTTAAGGTTGCCAGTGTTCTCATTTCAGCTCTCAACCAAACTATCAAGCTCTCAAATGGCTGGAGTTTATTTTTATTTGTGAGGGGAATGAGTTTATTTTTTTGTGTGAAGGGAATGAGCATAGAGGGATTTATCTACTCAGCTGGTTATTGTCACTTTTATGAATTGGCTGAGCCCTTTTTTTAAATAATATTAATAAAAACATATTTTTTATATACTATTTTTGTTTGGAGTTGTCATTTTGGTGCTTCCAAAACCCCACTTTTCTTTTCCTCTTTTTTGGCTGGAGTTATAGCTGATGCAGCACCATGGCAACTGCAATCCAAAAAGGTGCTAGGCAAGCAGCTTCTTTGGCTGTAAGGGATAGGAGGCTGCATTTTGCAATATCGGTTCAATAATGCAAAAAACACCTGTTGATCCTGCCAGAAGTTCAGTGCCGTCCTGGGTCCTGCACAGTGCAATCTCAAACAACGTCATCATGTGCGTTAGGACAAAAAAAAGCATAATGAAAACTATATACTTCTTATTAAATTGTATAAATGCACGTAGTAAGGAAGCATCCATGCCTCATGTAATCTAAAGCCCTGGTTCTCAACTAATGGGCCTCTTCTGCAGTGGGTCGCGGTGTCCTTACTGCATAGAGCGGCCCTCCTTCAGCAGGGAGACAGAGAAGAGACTGTTTATGGCAGCCTGCAGGAGGCTTTGTATTGTGAAACAGTCCCCTCTCTGCCCGGCCCCTAGAAGAGAGGGGGACACTGAAAACTACGGCAGGTGGTGTTGTGGGGTGCACCACAGAGCAGGCCGCTAAAAGTGATTTGGGCGGCTATACAGCCCCTGCAATCCCCCCCCCGCCAGCTTCTGCACTGACAGGGGAAAAGCTAGCAGCATGATGGACATTGTTCTATTCCAAGCCCAGTCTATTTATTCTGTTGTAAAAACACTCATTATGTAATATTACTATTTTTATATGAAAAACTGCACACCTATTCCCGCCTACCTACCTCTCACCTCCGCGGTTAGGCTGTACTCCCTATCCTGGTTGATATCAATCCACCTTGCTGGGGTGGATTGATATCTGTTGCACTCTGCAGTGCAGGCCGGGACTTTAACTTCATTGTCGGGAGACTTGAAGCTGACAGCTTTGTCTTTCATAATGGCAGGTGAGGCTCTGTGTCACCTGCCTCCCCAGACCACACGTTCCTGGTTTAATACATTTTTTATGCCTCAAATTCTTGTTTAATTTAGCATTTCGGCAGCTCTTTTGAAAGACCAGGAGATGTGTTTGACCTATGTAGCAGGCAGGAGAAGGCAAAGTAGAGAATTAAAAAAATAACATATTTCCATGTAAAGAAAGCACAACAGCAAAGCCTTATAAAAAAGAAAAGCAGGCAGGATGTCTGAGAATTTGTATCAAGATATTTGGAGTTCAGAAATTAAAATTGGGAGAAACAAATGTTTATTCAAAAACAAAAAAGGAGAGATTTCTGGGCAGGTAGGAAAGCAATAACAGCACAGGTCTAAAGGATAATCTAAGGGTAGGAGTCAAGAGTAAATAGGAGCTATTTGGAGATAAAAAAAAGAAACCCAGAGGATAAAATTCCTTAAATTGGGGGTGAAATCTAAATTTGTATCTGTTTATTCTTTACTACTTCCTCCCAGTCGCATCATCAGCATAATAATATGTTTGAATAAAACTTTTCATTACGTAGCTTATTATATTTCTCTGTGCTTTCTCTAGGCATTGCAGTCAGGGCATGACTGATGTAAGGGGAATGCAGAGTGCTGTACATAACTTCCTGAACACATCATAGCACCCTGCCTGTACTCCTTTCCTTTCTTTCCTAATCCCTGATGCAAGAAGTAGGCTGGTTCTTGAGAGGAATTATGCAAATATAAAAATGCCTTAAAGGGTGAAAGTCAGTCTGAAGAGGTGGGCATTCCTGGGCAGATAGCATTTTCATGTGATGCTGAGCCGTCATGACTGCAAGAATTGAAACACAATGAACTGGCTACGTAACAAGGAAACCAACCTCCTGAGCTGGAAAACGGCAGCAAAACCGGTCCAACAAGCTGACATATAGCTGAATCCCTGACGTCTGGCAGACTTTTAGCAGACTCTGCCATGACTGGCTTTGCCACCATGTCCCAGCTACATTTGGACTCAGACGTGTCTGATTTCGAGCGTGTCTGACCCGGGATCAATTCTGGTATTGACTAAGACTAAGCAGCATTCACATTTGTGCAATGCAAAGTCTTGATGAGCACATGGTTAAATAACATTTGGCAGCTAGCAGCAAAACAACACTCAAAGAAGTACACCAAGTGTGGTGATTTGTTTTATTAACAGACCATGCAGATTGGAAAATGTCCTCCTGATTAGATTGAGGGTAGGAGATGCACGTGGAGGAGCTTTAAGAACAAAGTGGTATAGAGATGTCCATCATGTCACCCCAGTGTTAAAATGACTCCGTTATATTCTTCTGTGAACCAATCAACAGTGAACTGCCAAAGGTCCATAAATATCTGCCTCATGTTAGTTGACCTGATCCTAGTCAACCCTTAAACCAGATGAACCGATTTGCTGCCTAGGTAACAGTTGTATTTTGGCACCTTGGTACTGCCCTTTTGAGGGCTTTTAGCAACCTCACTTTGAGGAGAGGTCATACTGGGATCCAGTTCAATATAAACAAAGAAAAAACCTATCATACCAAAACATTGCATCTGACTTCCCCTACTTGTATAAAATCGGCAAAATATGTATGTCTTTTCCCATTATGTAAAACCAATGATATCCTATACCATGTGGCTCTGAGAACTTCCTAAAACGAAAGTAGTAATAAACGCTCAACCTTTTTTTAAACAACAAATCCAGATCAAAAGAAATATACATTGAGAGAAATGTACCCAGCAAAGCATTTCTTTAAATGTTTGCCCAAACACTTACAGGCATCATGTTTCTGAACAGTTGGCTCCAACTCTCTCAGCTCAGCCCTAAACTTTCTGTCCAGTACATGACCACAACATTACAGTTTTCAGCAGCTGTCCATCTACTATCTTAGAGAAGGGGGGGGAAGGATGAATGGGGAGAAGGGGGGAGTGTCTTGCCATGCTGTGCCTGTGTGTGTGGAGACACATCCGGTGATATGTGGGTGTGTACAGGTACAATGAGAGCATCCTGGGACATATTGCAATTTAACTACAAGTCCTAGCATGCCCTCATTGTCCCTGTACACCCTCCCCCCAGTTGTTGCGCCACTGGACTTTAATATCACTTTCAAGTTACCATTAAAGTGACACTAAACTCAGGAGTTAAATATTAAAAATGCATTCAAGTAACTTAACTATTAACAAAAGGGTGGCTACTTTTGCTCCCCATGATCCCTGTGTGTTGTAAAGTATTCACCACTCCAAGCTCACTCCCATGATGGACTACAATCTCAGTACAAGTTAGTAAACTAAACATGAGATTGTAGTTCATCACAGGAGAGAGCTTGGAGTGGTGGCTACTTTGCAACACACACACAGGGACCATGGGGAACAAAAGTAGCCACCCTCCAGAAAGAAGGACAGTGTCAGCACCAATTCAGAGATGATTTGAGGATCTACAGCTGAGTGATACACAAATACGCTACGATTTTGTTAATAGTTAAAGTACTTAAATTCATTTTTTATATTGATCTCCTGAGTTTTGAGTCACTTTCACTCAAATTACATAATAGCAATTTTAGGGTAATATGCTCAACCAATGTTTAAGAAGCATTCATAATGTGTTAACAGTGATGCTGTTTAAAGTACAAGTCATATAAAAAAACAAATCCATACATTTCTCCACAGCTATGGAATTTCATAATTCTATATATAAAATATACCTGACAAACATCAAGAGAGAATAAAAGAAAAAAAACTATATAAACATTTGTATTCATTTTATTTTTAACAAACACACACAAAGTGCCATACATACAGTAAACATGGTTCCATTATTGAAATGCATATTAAGCCATTGTTAGAGGCACTGAAGGGTTATAGATGGTATATAATTAAATTGCATAGATAACATGCTTGTGGGCTCTAATAAAGATCTTTAAACCCTTGTAATACAAGTATCTAATATTTTTAACTAACCACAGTGCATTCATCTGTTCATTTTGTAAGCATGCCCGTCTGGAATCTCATCCAAATCCCTGGGGATAGAACTAGAACTGGTGACCCCCTAGTGCTAAATATTCAGCTGTTGATTGTTCATGCAAACTGTATGATGAGAATAACAGGGCCCAAGAAAAACATCGGGAGAAAAACAAAGGGAAACTGTAGAGAATAACGTGAATGTGGTCTTCCAAATGGGGGGATTGAAGTATATTTTTGTAGGGCTTTCATGAACTTTCTTTTTACAGAATTCCTCCCATGAGATCTTAGTACTTCAGAGGAGAGGTAAACTTTTTCTATATTCTAGCCGACTGTTCTTTAGCTGGTGGTACAGTAGTTGTCTTCTATATACAGAGTACAGGCAGTCCCCGGGATACGAACAAGATAGGGACTGTAGGTTTGTTCTTAAGTTGAATTTGTTTGAAAGTTGGGACAGGCAATTTTTTTAAGCGTAACTCCAGCCAAAACAAATGTTTTTTAGTTTTCCATAACATAGGGAAAGGTTAACCCCCTGTAAAGTTTATTTTGCTGTGTGTGCCCCTGTTCTGAAGATTTCCCCTCACTTTCTCTCCCTGTGACAATTGGATATTGAACATTTTGGGTTGTCTATGAGATCCTAATAGGTTGGACTTGATGGACTAATGTGTTTATTCAACCTCAAATACTATGTAACTATGTACCTATGTCGTGGAAACAAGGATTGGTGATAAATCTTCAGTGGAGATACATTTTTCCGATGATAACTCCTACAGAAATGAATTTTCCTTCCTAGGGGTAGATTTCCTCTCACTTCCTGTTGTCTCAAGGACAGGAAGGGAGATAACATATTTCTAATGAGGCCACAGACAGCAGTAAAAACCTCACGGAAGAAGAGGCGGGCACCCCTCGTCTGCACGTTTCTAACAAGAGCCAACTTCCTGTAATGTAGGTACAGTACTACGAACCAGACCCAAAAAGGCGGGCACTCCTCGGCGGCACGAGCACAGTAGCATTACAACTACTGAAATGATGCACAGTACACTTTGGCTGCAGCCTGGGACCCCCTGCTGTGCAGTAATAGCCTTTGTTTGTAAGTAGGGGTCGTATGTAATTCGGATGTTTGTAACTTGGGGACTGCCTGTACATACAATGTATCTTTCAGACACTATTATACACAAGTTTAATAATCCATATAAACAGGCGTTTTAGATAAAGATACAAACATGTTACTTGCATAATTAATAGCTGAATGCTCTTGATACTGAGAACCTTGACAATTGACTTTTTTGTTGTCTGGTCCACATTTCAGTATAATAGGAGATGCTAGTCAATGGAAAGTTCCTGTATTACGCATGGCTTTTTGAATATTCAAGGATACAATGGTGGCAAATGGTGTTTGTTATAGAAGAAGATTTAAAGAAACACAAACCTTCCAGGGAGCGGTCTATATGATGGCCAGAGAACTACCAATTTTAATAGCAAGTACTTATAGAATCAGTCTGCTCAATGGTAATAATTTGTTTATGGACAGATTCTACTGCGGTACCTCTTTAGGAACACCTTGTGTTGTGATCTCTTAGCTGGAGTTCCCTGAAAGACCCACTCTCTAGTCACTTTTCTAGTGGTACAAAGTGAATTCTTCATCCTACTGCTAAAATGTAATGTTAAAACGGAACTTCAGGCTTTAAAGCTCAAGTCCAGCCTAAACATTTTTGGGGGTTTTGAGTGGACTAGAGAAGAGCTAGAGGCTCTGTCAGTTTATATTACAGACTGCATTAAAGAGATTTCTTCTTACTTTCTGTCCCAGTTGAAGGGAGTCACAGGAATAGGAAGTGATGGGAAAGGAACCTAATAGGGACAGAACATAAACAGAAGCACATTTTTGGGAAAAGGTTAAAATCTCTAATCATGTTACTGCTTTGTGTCCCTCTTTTTTCTTCATTTTTTGTTGTAGTATCAGAGGGGTAACAAATAAGGTGAAAGCTCCACAATAAATTCACAGTAATACAACTTGATGTAAATTCTAGCCCTTCCACACGCTACATACTTTTGAGACTGGAGTTAGGCTTTAAAGTATAGCTTACATGATACATTAGCTTTGAATGCAGGAGTTCGGAGCATTTCCAGCACAGACACGGATGCCAACCCTAAAGACCCCTCTCACTTTAAAAACTTTGCTTATGTAAACTTACACCGTGGTTGCATATTCGCCTTTCCTGCGCTGGGATTCTCTGGTCTGTAGACTAACTTCACTTCTGAGTTCTACTGTTTCACAGCTTATAAGCATCAAGCAATAAAGGAAAAAAGTGTAGACATAAATGAATTCAAGTGTAGTTTATTGGTTGGATCACCTTCTCAAGGTTTATATCATAGTACAGTGCAGTCTGCTCCAAATTAAAAGAAATATGCTGGTCTGTGTGAGTGAATTTCCAGCAGGCAAAAATCTGCTGTCCATAAATAACAAGAATGCTGTACATGTAACTGCCCATACTCCTTGGGTCAGACAATGGGTAGAGGTTCTAATCGGCAATAATATCTCCAGTATCTGTGCTGCAGAAGATCTTGCTCCAGGATCCCACTGCAGCTGGTCAAGTGACTGTGTACCTAGGCATTTGGAAGGATCAGAGTTAAATCTCAATCCTGGGCTGCTTTTTTCCCTTCAGGGTCCAGAAGAGAGTCTACATGCAATTATGTCATTTGCAGGGGATCATTGGGAACCAGCTAGCGCAGGGACATCTACAGCACTGGATTACTTACATAGTCAGGTTGAAAAAAAAGACACATGTCCATCGACTTTTCCCCATTAAGAAACTGCACTGACAAGAAACTCTGATGGAGGACATCGGTGAGTATAAATTGCTCCAAAAAGTGATTTTCTATAGGATCAGAGAATGTTCACTCAATAATTATTATTTTTATACAGGATTTATATAGTGCCAATAGTTTGCGCGGCGCTTTACAATATAAGGAAGACATTGCAATTACAATACAAGAGAAGATGGTAAGGAGGGCTTACAATCTAAAAAAGTGGGAATATTCACTTCGGTTATCCAGATATGTAAAAAGAGAATTCCTGTTTACTGATTTCATCTGTGCACAATTGGATAACTGAAATGAATTATTTAGTAAATCACCCTCAGTATGTTGGGCTGGTGGCCCTGACTGGGAATACTTAGCCATTCAGACTTCAATTAGAGTGAGATTCACAGTCAGTGACACGTTGGGATTTATGTAGCTACCTGCTCCCAGTTCAGACCTTCAATTACAGCATCTGGGGAGAAGGTACCGTAAGTCTTCTAGTACCAACTTCTTTTGTGACTTCTGAGATGTCAACCTAATGCTGAGAGTCACAAATGAAGCCGATGCTTGGAGATGTGAAAAGATATACAACAATATCATGTCCTTTGGGAAAGCGTACCTTTCACCATGCCTACCAGTCACTGAGGCACCATGGAATACTGTGTTTTTTTAGAAATCTGTCCCGTCCAGGAAAGAGCTAATTGGTTGTATATGTTGTCCCCCCAAGCCAAAAGTTCTTTATCCGGATTCAAGTTTCATTTGTTTGCAGGAAGCAGGCAGTGAGTATGTGCTGGCTGTGTTTTTAACAGAGATCAACTTTAAAATTTCACATTTCATTATTCATTAGACATGTGCACTGCCAAAAAATTCGTTTCGTTTCGTTTTAAATTCGGATTTGTGTTATTTCGTTTTTCAGGATTCGGGTGTGAAATTCAATTCGGATTCGGAATTCGGATTCGGACGAAATGCGGTAGCGTTCGTACGAACGTTCGTTTCGTTTTCTGTTCTTATTCGTTTCGTTCGTTTGCAGCAAAAGTGACATTTGAGGGGGAAAAAATATTTTTCTCCTCTAATGTCACTTTGCTCCAACGAACGAAAGGAATAAGAAACGAATAAGAACAGAAAACGAAACGAACGTTCGTACGAACGCTACCGAATTTCGGAAATGGAAATTCGGATTCGTTTGCATTCGTTATGTCTGTAATTCGGAATTCGGATACATCCGAATGTCCGAATTTCCGAAAATTCATCCGAATTTCGATTCGGAACGAAACGAATCGCACATGTCTATTATTCATTGTGATTTTAGAGGCACGGTGTATATGAACTTGGTATAGAGTGCATGGGCCATTTTTGGCACATAGCAGAGTTGTACAATCTCACTGAAATGCACTACAGGGTGCCCAAGCACATTCAGTGTGGAGTTGAATTTCCTTCCAGATATTTTTAGGGTGATCGCAGTAGACTTTATGTTACTCTTTCTAATAATATGCATGTTTTCTTGGAAACATCTTACAGCTCTCTGCAACTGCTTAACACCTTCATAGCCAAAGGAATCGTCAACATATCAACTTGTAAAGAGGGCCAAGTCCCTGGATATAGTTACACATTCCCTAACTTAGTAACCACATACAAGCATGCAAGAAGAATGAAGTTATGCTTATTGATGAACTGGCCAAGTGATAATTCAGTGCGGTCACTGTGTTAAATATTAGTAGCTGGCTTGTGGGAGAAGTGTTGAACAGTGCCAATTATTGAGGTATCTACTCTATCCTTTCCTCAGTTACACTGCAGCCTTTTAATGTAATAAGATACTAACTTTAAACTTTACTTACCTTCATTCACAGGTTAGCAGACACTCTCTTATGAGCTTTGACTGACACTTAAAGTAAACTTGTGAGGAGCGAAATGTGGAAGCGCCCACTGTGGACTAATTTTAAAGGATGTAAGCACTGGGACTGTCATGCAGAAATGCAAAAATGCACCTTGCCTGTGTAGTCAAGGATCCTAGCACCGGCCCTGCTTTAAGGCCACATACTCAGTGCAGGAAATTAGTGTACATGGTAATGTTATTATCACGGATAAAAGTTGCTGCAATAGGAGCTGTGTAATAGCTTACAGGTAATGGCTGATTGATTGCTATTAAATTCAGTAATAAAAAGAACAATGGGTATTTGCATGTACAAAATCAAACAGAGCCAGAGATGCACAAAACGGTACCTTTTACTATACAGAAACCCAGTAAACACTGAAGGGGAAGAAAGAAATTTGGTTTATGAAGGCCTTCTGGTGGCTACTGTAGGGAAAGGTAGAACATAAGTACATCCTTTCTGTTGTAATATGTTTTGGTACGTAGTAATTTATTATAAGTATTGTAACGTCCAAGTATGTAGGTGGTGCAACAGTAAAGTAACACTGTTGTTTTATGGTGCAGTGGGCGCGGTCTACTATTCAGATGACCTTAGAGTTGTTTGGGCAACCAAAGACAACCTTTATGGGATCAAGCCACAAAGACAGTAGTTAATATCAGGAAGTACCTTTTATTATACCAGTTATAATACTATACACGTACATGGCAAAAAGTCTAAGGGGTTTATTTATAAAGATTAGTTATACAAAGGGCAGATGCCGTTTGCACAGTACTAGCATACCTAGATGGCAGTGATGAGTATAGGTAATTCCTATACTCGTAAGTGCCATCTAGGGGAGCTAGTGTCGCGCTGCAGTCACTGCTCGGGTACTCGACAGCGGCACACCCTCCGCAGTCAGTGTGTATGGGGGACTCCTCATCATCCAGGCTTCAATTTAACTATACATTTTGCTGTAGGTCTAGCTTAGTTCATAGCCCTCAGAATATGGAAGAAAAAAGTTTTGAACAGGTAATGATTTGTTAGTGAAAATTTCTGTTGAAAGTTTAAGAAACGTAACTAATTTACTAGCTTCCACAATGATTTCTAGTAGTTTTTCCCAAATATATTTTTATTGAGAATAAAGTTTTTCAGGGTTACAAAACATATTGTGAAAACACATATAGTTCCAATGTACAGGGTAACAACATATTTCTTTAGCGGACCTCAGAGACAAGGGTCGTTTGTAACGGTCGGTTTCATAGTAAGTGCAGCCTGTGCATACTGAAGTAGGCTCGTCAAGCTTTGTGGGTAATTGCCATGACCGTTAGCGGTATTGGGGGCTAGCATGGAGGCCCGCTGAGTTTGTAACGTCGAAGGTATGCAAGGTAGGTATATAGACTCTAGTTGGCACCGAAACCGTTCTTTTCCGGGTCCAATATTCATGTTAACATAGGTACATCAGAAGATGTGGGGGAAAGGTCTCAGGAAAGCATAGGTAGGGGGGGGGAAAGCGGGGTGAAAAGAGAAAGGTGGGGAGAGTCTGGCTGTGAGCGGCAGGGACCAAGTTGATGTAGTAGTGTGAGGTGATCTCGTCATCACAGGGTGAGGAGGCGACGATGGTTGCTGGTGGGCATACATTTTTCAATCCAAGGGGACCATACCTTTTTCAAATTTCGCCATGGTGTTTTCCACCTGTGCAGTCTGCTTCTCATGTGACATCATCCAGTTAACATGCCTTTTGAGACTGGAGATGCTGAGCGTGCTTGACAGCCATGATTTAGCTATCTCTCTTTTAGCGGCCGTCAGGATATGGAGGCACAATTTAAAGATGGTAGTCGGGAGACCTGTCGGCTTACAATTAAGGAGGGCAAAGGTGGGGTCTTTGGGCAATGTGCGCTGAAACAGAGAAGAGATCATGTGAAATACTTTGTCCCAGTACCTTACAACTTTTGGGTATTGCTACCATATGTGTTAGAAGGTTCCCGGGTCTGGGCAACCTCTAAAACATAATGGGGAGGTTTGCGGCCGAAATTTGGCAATTCTCGTGGGCACCATGTACCATCGCATTAACACTTTGTAGTTTATCTCCAACATACTCGACGCAGCGTGAGCTAGATTTCGTGTTTAACCAGGACTGCCGCCACATGTCATCCCCCAGAGGAGATCCCACATCTCGTTCCCAATGGGAAGTATAGGAAGGGGCAGATTGGTGAGGAGGCGCTAGCAGGTAGTTGTATAGTATGGAGATGGTTCCAGGGGCATGAGGATTATCCCGGCAAATGCGTTCAAAGGGGCTAAGGGGACCTGCAGGGGATAGATGCCGCATGTGTGTGAGGATGAAGCTTTTAATTTGGAGATATCGAAAGAGTTCCTTAAAAGGTGAGTGGTAGTGTTCCTGTAGGTATGGAAAAGGTTTCACACCCGTGGGGGTCTGGAATTTCTCTAGAATTACTAGTCCTTTGTCCGACCAAGTCACAAAGCTTGAGGGGTTGGAGAGGGCTGGGGGGAAGTCAGGGTTACGCAGAAAAGATAGTAGAGGCATATGTGGTGAAGTTAATTTCAGGTGTTTGTTCAGTGAGTCCCAGAGGCGTATGGAGAAGGCAGTGCTAGGGTTTATCGGGGAGGGTCTGTGTTTGGGTCGGAGCCAGAGGAGGTTAGCTACTGAAGTAGTGGGGTGGAATGAGTTCTCCAAAGTGACTCAGCGGGGGATTTCTGTTTTTGCATGGTACTTAGATAATTGTCCAATTTGTGCTGCTTGGAAGTACTTCACGAAATTGGGAACACCCAGGCCCCCCCGGGTCTTGGGTGCATAAATGGTGTTTCGGGGGACTCTTGGGCGTTTACCATTCCAAATGAAGTTCATAACCTTGGATTGCAGGGAGCGCAGTATTGATGTAGGAACCGTCACTGGTAGAACCCTGAATAAATATAAAATTTTAGGTAGAAGGGACATTTTTATTGCCGCTATTCTGCCCAGCCACGACAGTTGGTACTTGGACCATGTTTTAAGTAGAGTCATCAGCTTCGCGATTAGTGGTGGGTAATTAGCTTTATAAAGAGTGTGATACTATGGGGTTAGATTAATACCAAGGTATGGGAGCGTGGTGGAGGACCAGCGGTATGGAAAGTTTGCTTTTAAGTTCGTCACTAGTTGATCTGGCAGCGATATGTTTAGTGCAATGGATTTGGAGTCATTAACGTACAGTCCCGATACAGCAGCAAATTGGTTGAGGGTCTGTTTAAGGTTAGGGAGGGAGACAATGGGGTTAGTGAGGGTAAGGAGGGCGTCATCCGCGAACAGGCATAGTTTGTGAGAGGTTCCGGCATAGGATATACCTGAGATATCATGGGAGGATCGTATTTTGCAAGCCAGAGGCTCTAGAATTAGAGCAAAGAGTATTGGAGATAGAGGGCAACCCTGCCTAGTACCTCTCAAAATGTCAAATGTTGGTGAGCGATAGCCAGAATATTTTACATGTGCTGAGGGTTTGTTGTATAGCGATGCAATCCAGGTGAGGAAGTGACGGCCAAATCCCCAGCGCCTAAGTACCGTGAAGAGGTAGGGCCATGATACTGTATCAAAGGCCTTTTTGATGTCCAGGGACAAGAGCATAGTGGGGATGCGTCGAGTTTGGGCAATGTGTGTTAGTAGGGTAAGTCGGCGAACGTTGTCGCCGGCTTGCCTGCTGGGTATAAAGCCGACCTGATCTTGTGTGACCAATTGCCCGATCACTGAATTCAATCTATTTGCTAGGACCTTTGCGAGCAACTTCACATCCACATTCAATAGAGATATAGGTCTAAAGTTAGTGCAGTCAGAATGGTCTGCGTTTGGTTTGGGTATCATACAGATGGATGCGGAGAGGGATTCTCGGTTTAGGGTAGCACCCGATCGAATGCAGTTAAAAGAGGCGGCTAGAAGGGGCGCAAGTCGGTCTTTAAAAGGTAGTGTAATAGGCCACCGTGAATCCATCTGGACCAGGACTCTTCCCTTTGGAAAGTGAGGTAATGGCAAAAAGGACTTCTTGTTCCGTGATAGTATCCTCTATGGCTGCTGTTGATTTCTAGTTTTTATGCCCTTTGTCGCCCAAAACACTAGGTATGGGATAGTGCTAAATTGAACCAGTTCTGGATAATTCCAAGGTGGGTATGGGGTGACCGTTGAGCATGTTTCCACGCTATAACTGTTGGTACTATGGTAGTTGTGAACTCATACGGAGCTCTATAGTTCCACTGAGGAGAAGATGTTGCAATGCTTCATAGAAGCCCAGGTATGCTGCCTCAAGTATTACTGCTGCATTGTCTTTGTTAAGGATGAGCCAGTTATGGGCATGGGAAACTGTCCCACTAGAAAGTATTACATGAAGTCCCCAGATAGCAAGGATAACTTGCCACAAACTTGTGGCAGGGTTAAATTGTAATTCTTGTTAACTTGCTGCACACATTCCTGGCAAGTTGTAGACTTGCAGATCACTTGCAGCACAAGTTCTAGTTGACACTTTTTGAATTTGTAGCAAATTTGCTTGGCTAGTCTACAGCAAGAGTCCTGCAGGTCTGAAGGTGCCCATACACTGTACGATTATCGTACGAGAATCGCGGGAAATCCCGCGATCGCACGATAATCGCAAAGTGTATGGAAGGCGTGCGACCGTTTCTACTGTGCGGTCGCACGTCTTCCGTCGAACAAGCAGGCTGGGAAACCCGCCGGGAATCGTACGATTCTCGGCGAGTTAGTGGTCTGCTTCTTCGACAACTGCCGAGTGTAAAGTGTATGGCCACCTTTAGCAAGAGCTCTGCGAGTGTTCAGCACTTTTGCAAAGCACGTTGATCTGGAGACTTGCAATGCAGACTTGCTGTAATTGTGCAACAAAATTGTGAAGCTTGGCAAGTCTGCCATACTTTAGCAAGTCATTTTCAAACTTGCAGCTCAATTGCTTGCTATCTGGGTCAAGAAAAGTTAGTCCCCTTGAATGTCAATATTGTTGTAAAGTAGATAAATAATCTCAGAGTTGACACATTGGAAGCTAGAGAGCATCTTATTAAGTTGTTTAAAGTAAATGTGTGGTATCCAGACTGCTGAATTTGTAATTGTAATGAGGTTTACTTTCCAAAGAGGGGTAGATTGTTCCATGCTTCAAGCCTATATGCAGACCACTGAATTTCTGAGGAAATATAAGAAAATGGGTAGAATTGTCATTTTAATGATGTTTACTTTCCAAAGAGGGGTAGATTACTCCATGCTTCCAGCCTACACTTTGTATTAAAAGGTGTTTAAGGAACAATGCAATGTCGTCAGTAACCTTGTTGATAAAATGGGTTCCAAGGTATCTAAAACATGTAATCGATTGGAGGATCATAGTTTGAATAACCTTGTATTTGGCGTCTATATCTATGTGCATAATTTGCGATTTTTCCCAATTTACCTTGGCACTAGACAGTGATGGGCCAGGGACTTGCAAGAAAATGAGATTGTCCGCATACTGTACATTGCAACAGCTCTTCAATGTTGCCCACCTGGAGCCCTATAACTTCAGAGGAGACCCATAGAACAGGCAAGGAGGTTCTGATCAAAGCCCATTTGCAACAGGACCTGTTGCATATAATCCCAGTCCACTAAATCAAACATAATTTCAATACTGAACATGATTAGCGCCCCTTTGTTAAAGTGTGACAGTTATAGAGGAGTGCAAAGTCTGCATTTGTTTGTACTTGTGGCTTTATGTGGCATAAAGTTAATTTGATCTGTGTTTATTATTGTAACAATAGCTGACAATAGACTTGAGGCTAAAATCTTTGTGAGAATGTTCAGATCCGTATCAGAGATTGGCCTATAGAAAGAATACATCAGAAGATATTTTCCCATTTTGTGAATGAGAGTAATAGGAGTTTCAACATTGAGGAGGGTAATCTATCTGTAGTATTGGAGGTGTTGGGGGGTGTTGTATAGTAGTGGTAATTTGGGATTTAGGAGCCATTTCAGTAGCGTATTGCTTATATCAATCCTGCAGAAAGACATCTGGCCTGGGAGTTTTCCCATTTGGGAAGAACCCTCTTGCTTTCTTTACCTCTTCCAGAGCAATGTCTCAATCTAAAGGTGCCCATACACTGCTCGATTCTCGTATGAGAATCGCGGGAAATCCCGCGATCGTACGAGAATCGAACAGTGTGAACGAAGACGTGCGACCGTTTCTCCTGTACGGTTGCATGTCTTTTGTCTAAGGAGCATGTTAGAAAACCAGCCGAGAATCGTACGATTTTCGGCTGGTTTGAACAGTGCTTGGGAGACAAATGCTGAAGGGGCCGGTGTGCGCACACTGCCCATTCAGCATTGCGGTCATTGGAAGCCCGCCCCCCTCGAGAGTGCGATCTGCCTGTCCAAGATGGGCAGATCGTACGCTTTTTTAATCACTTTAAAACCATCGCAAGACTGAGGTCTTGCGATGGTTGTACAGTGTATGGCCACCTTAAGAGTTGCCTATCACATTTGCACAAGTCAGAGAGTGTGTAAATGGGGAAGGCGACATACAAATTGCAGTATAATGAACAAATGTCTGCATTTGTTCATTGATGACCAATTTGATGACCAATTTGGCTTAAAATGAGCTAGCGTTTCAAGTAGGAGCGCATTAAATAGAGGTGGAAAATAAACATTTCCAAATGCAAAAGTTCAAGTATAAGCATTGCGGCCGCATAGCTGCTGCCTGGACCTCACCAGTTTTACAGTCCAGTTAAAATATATGTGAAGCCAAAAACTAGCTTGATAGAATGAAAAAGAATTTGAATGTTTATTAAGTTTTTACTGCTTTCTGGGGCTTTGTTAGAGAGATTTACCTTCACATCCTGTCCTGCTGACCATGGTTTCACCAGACAGGAAGTGAAAATCTGCAACAGTGACACAACCAGAAATACAAATCTGACAGGGGTTCTGGTCCTCTCCTTCTCTACTAAAGAAAAGCCATTTTAATTCTGTCTTTGTTGCTGTTGGAGCCTTCCCCTAACTCCCCGTCTAGTAAAATGTCAGAAGATTAGAAAGTGAGGATCAATCTCTCCAATGGAGCCCTGGATTAGAGTAAAATCCTGACAGGATTCTTCCCCACGCTATCCAAAACTAGATAATAGTACCTAAAAATTTTCCGCTTAACTTACACTATAAGAGCTTTCCTTACTAGCATGGATACTTCTCTAGCAAACACTGAGCATGTGACATAAACCACGTTTTACAACAAAAGTTTTTGGGGTTTTTAGTTATTTTTATTGTCCGATGTGTTTCCTTAAAAAAGAGAATGTAAGGCTTGTATGAAGCATATTGAAAACAAGAGAGCACTCACATTTTGAATTTAACCCCCTGACATTCCAGGAGAGAAGCTTTAGGGTTTCTGACGTATTGGAATAAAGGAGTGGCTGAGTTGAATTCTTACTTTAAAGGGTGTTAAACCCTTTCTGCTGACAGAAGCTGGCCCATTGAGGGTCTCAATGCCAGAGGTCAGTAAGCAGGCTCTGGACCATGAGATCATTGTGACTGATGGTTGAGTGATCATCTGATCGCAAGCCCATCCTACCTCCTCCCGAATTTAAACAGCGACTGGGAACTGCCAATTACAGCTGGGTCACCGCACTGGGGGCCTGCGATTGATTACAAAACAGTGATGCTGGCTGTACGCACGTGTGTGGCAGTATATTGTTACAGCCCACTGCCCTACTGCCACATACATGTGTAAGGATGATGGGATGGGGTAAAGAGGAATATATAGTACATCCCTGCTACAAAACATAACCTACCTGGAGACATACAATTTCTCTACTGCAGAAAATACAGATAGTCTAGGTCTAGTTCCTGCCCCCAGCCTGTGATTGGACAGTGAAAGGAGAAACATTTTTGTATTAGCACTTTTTTTTTTTGCCCTTTTTTTTTTTTTTTTATTGTGTCCTTTCTGCCTCTCATAGCCAGAGCTCTGCTGTATGGAGGATTGCAAGATGCATAATTCAGGTACTTATACTAGTTGCTTTAAAAAATTCAGTGATATTGTTTAATAAACATTTTCGTGCATGAATTGTTGTTGTTTTTTTATTCTACCTAAAATTTAGCCTTGGATCACATAGTTTACATAGCCATGTACCAACAAGAAAATCCCTATTGACACTTAAAATTACAATAGCAGTCACAATATTTCTAAAATATATTATATGCATGTACAGTATCATAAGACAGCCCTACAAATTCAGTCAGCATGAAACATATTGCACGGCTCCTCTGCTCTGCCTCAACCCTGCACATCTGAAACTTCAATAGCCACAAAGGTATTGTGCTTCTGGGGGTTTTTGGCGAGTATCCATCTGCTGCACAACTAAATCAGCCCTGAGGATACAATTTGTGCTTTAAAACCAAGAACACCGACTACTAGTTTAATTAGGAACCGTATTGTCCACCCTATCCAGACCTTGCTCAATAGTTCTAAGCTCAAAGAGAACTTTGCACATTATAACTTAATGGATCAATTTAGTGTAATTAAAAAAATTAAAAAACAGTCATTATATTCGGCTGATATAAGTAATAGGGAACACAGCTTTTAATAAAAAAAAAAAAATCATATGACATGTTGAAGACATTAGAAAGGGTAATTCTATTTTCTGCCATTATACAACATGGTATTGCTTAGCGATTTTCACAGTAATTAGAGTATTACTTTAGCTATTTATGGGGAAATACATGGTACAGTGTTTGATAACGAATAGCTATTTGGCATCAGGGCTTAGAGGTAAGGCTTTGATATTTCCAGTTCACTCAATTACATGTCTGTAAAAAATACATTAAGGCAACTGGACTTGCAGTATTTTTCTTGAAGATGTTTCGCTGGTCATCCGACTAGCTTTCTCAATTCTGAATTTTATGAAGCAAGTTGGATTACCAGCGAAACGTCTTCAAGAAAAATACAGCAAGTCCAGTTGCCTTAATGTACTTTTTACAGATATACCTTGACCTGGATAAATGAGAACCTTCACAGACAGTCACTTATATGGTATCTCTCTCCAGGATACTGGAGATGTCCCAGACAAAATTCTCAGCTTTATCCAACCACATTATACCATCCCCCAACGCTTCCTGCATATCCAGTAAAAAAAAACAAAAAAAAAAAACGGCTAACAGGGTAAGTTGGGCTGTTATTGGCATACCATCTGTCTGACCTCACAGAACTGGACTGATTTACTAAGGCAAATGAACAAGAATAGGGATTGAATGTTTTGGTATTCTTAAACTGCAGGCATGGTCATGCCTAAATGAGGCTAGGTGTTCATATACTTACAGTCAATGTGTATGGTATGGTCCTAGTTTTCTGTACATGTTGAGCATCCTAATAATGCTGCTGCGCCTTCTCTCCTTTACGCAATGCAAATGTCAAAATTTTACTTAAAGATGAAGATTAATAAGCTTATACTTTGCCTTCCCTGGTTTCCCCCCAATCAACATACTAATGACGTTTGAATAAAACCTCTCCGTAATAATTGTATACCTTATTTTAGACCCAATGAGGTCATCACTAGGTCTCTGTGCTTCTTGGTGCCATGCAGGCAGATCATGGAAGGTGGGAGGAAAAGTCTAGATGATGTTGGATGTCCTCTAGCTAGGAACTGACAGAGGCTTTATCAGACTTACTGCCACTTCTAATGCTCACAGTGTGCAGTTAAGTTTGAATAAGCAATTTTAGTACATGACAACTGTGCAAGAATGAATTTAGAGTTAAAAGTGTAGTTCCATTCCACATTTGAGAAAACCGCATTATATGTTTGTTATGTGTTCCTATTTACACATCATACCAAAAAATAATATAAAATGTATATGTCTTACCTTTTAGATGTTTCTTTGGTGAAGGCCTTTGTGCAGATTTCAGGCTACTCTGAGCAGTTTGAGTGTGAAACTACAGTGTCAGACTGGGCTTCTTCTCATTACTATACAATGACTCAAAGGCTGTGAATTTGAACATATAACAAATATAAAGTAGATGTTATTCCAGTTTGGCTGCTAAAGTAGAAATGCAATTTAAGCTTTACAAATGAATTATAATAAAAAAAAAAACAACAACAAAACCTTTAATGCAAGATATTTCTACCAACAAAATCCTACGTAGATATCAGTATTTTATTATGCCAACGTGCATAAGCCCTAAGGCGATCTAAACCAACAAAGCCCACTGTTGCCGAGACCTTATCCATTGGACTGATTTTGTTATGCATACCAGAAAACTTAGTTGAAACTTAAAAGAGAACTATGGGGTAAGTGTTTTTTTCTCCATAGTTCTCTTAAGGGTCACAGGAGGACATACACTAGCATCCTCCCGCGACGCAAAGCTCAGTATATCAGCTACAGCTCGCGGTATACTGAGACCGCAGCAGCCAGGACAGATCCCGACAATGCTGTTGAGATCCACTCTGCTGCATGAATGAAAGCTGGCTCTGCCTATCTAGAGGCAGAGCCAGCTGTACCCGCCCCCTCCCCCGTCCATTCCCACAGTCAGCGCTGGAGGATCAGAGCAGGCGGGGGGTAATCCCTGCGGGGAGCCATGACTGACAGCCACTGCTCTCTGCAGGGACATGATCGAGAGAGTAGCGAGCGACGGTATGCGTTCGCTCACTTCCCGACATGTGACAGCTTCAATGTCAATATTAAAGGAGAACTATGAGGTGAGTGAAAATCACTTATCCTCATAGTTTTCATTTAATGTTGACAACATTTGTGGCGTATGGCAAGCGTAACTTTGGGAAGATAGATTTTATGACAAGGTTCCAATTGTAACATCACTAGCAAATATACTTAAATGAAGTAAAAATTGTTGAATTGAGTTAACGCTTATCAGTATTGCTCACATTAAGGACTTTTTTTCTTAACACATACAAAATGATGCATTGTGTTATAGACAGCCCAAATATGTCCAGCCAGGCAAAGTGTCACACAGAGATTTTCTTGGAATATTTGCCTTATCTCATTCAGCCCATTCTAGATTTCATTTGTACTGTTAGGCAACTGCTTTTCTTGGAAAGTTAAAGCAGTACTTGACCCCGATACTTCACTGTGGAAGACTTTTTGGTTAAAAAAAAACGGCCAGGAATTCTTGAAAAGAATGATTTAAAATATCACTAATGTCACTAATACTGAGAAGTTATATCTTAAAAATGCGTTCAAGTACCTTAACTAGTAACAAAACTGTGGTTTCTGTGTGTATCACTCAGCTGTAGATCCTCAAATACTCTCTATATTCATGCTGACACTGTCCTTCCTTCTGGAGGGAGGATACACTTGTTCCCCATGGTCCCTGTGTGTAGTAGACATGTGCATTCGGATTCGGAAGAACCTGCATATCAACGAAAATCTGTTGATACGGCGGTTTGTCCGAATCCGAAATAACAAATTTTGCTGCCATCTTGGAGGCGGTGCGTATGACATCACATGATGGTGGGCAGATTGGCCACCGGCATGTTCTCGCTGCCATTTTGGAGTAGTTCTTGGTATACACCAAGATGGCGGCGCTCAAACATGCGGGTGGCGTAATCTTGGTGTATGCCAAGATCTACTCCAAAATGGCAGCGATAACTTGGTGGCCAATCTGGCCACTGCTTGTTCTGCAATGTCAGTGTGTGGTTTTGGATTCCGAGGCTCGCTGCCTCCGAATCCGAAACATAAAAATTTGTTTCGTTTGACGAAACGAATTAAAACGTTTTTTGTTTTCATTTGTTTCGTCTGAAAACATTTTTTTGGGTGTGCACATGTCTAGTGTGTGTTGTAGTCACCGCCCAAAGCTTACTTCCGTGATGGACTACAATCTCATGCTTAGTTTACTAATTTGTATTGAGATTGTAGTCCATAATGGGAGGGAGCTTGGAGTAGTGGCTACTTTACAAATACACACAGGGACCATGGGGAACAAAAGTAGCCACCCTCCACAAGGAAGGACAGTGTCAGCACCAATGCAGAGCTGATTTGAGGCTCTACAGCCGAGTGAAACACAAATAAGATACATTTTTGATAACAGTTAAGGTCCTTGAATGCATTTATAAGATTTAACTCCTTAGCTTGGCATCACTTTAATTACATTGGACAACAAAATTCTATACAAGCTTTTTTTCTTCTTGAGGATAATGTGACAAGATACAATGTATTTTGACATTCATCTTGGCAAAGATCCCAGAATGCTGCAGGTCCATGTCCTTTTTTAGCAAAGTAACTGAATATGTTCCATATAAGCTTGCATTACTTTATAGCACAGGCTACCAGAAATCACTATTATGTAGGCAAGTTATATGACGATGTGTATGTTGCTGTTAGCATACTACACAAATACACATAAAAAAAGAGACAACCTATACATTTGGAATTAGAGAAACACTTCCATAATTATTTATGTACTAAAATTGATGAAAGTGTTGAGCAAATTTACTTGTATCACAGGTCACCATCGAAGTTTGCCAGTTTTTTTTTCCAGGTCACCAGTTTGCTTGCCACTCTTTACAAAAATTCTCCACTTTTGTTTACAAATTTCAAAGACCATATAGTGGAACTGGGATTTTGGAGACATTTCTTACTAAGGCAAGTTATATCTCAGATTTACCTGGTCTAATTATGCCATCAGAGTGGTTATACTTTTTACTTGAAGCTGTCTGGCTACCCATTGTATCTCAATCTGTGCTTCTTGCAGAGAGACTGTGGTGGTAAGTGGTAATAGAAACTCATCTTCCTAAGCTTCCCTACCTTGACAGAAAACAGAGTGAGGGGAGACATGACTTTTTAAAAGTATAGTTGTTCTTTAAATGACTGCATTCTGGTTAAGACCTACATTTTTGCCCACTAGGGGAGTCAGTTACAACGCAGGAACAGAATGCATCACTATGTCACCCTGATGAAATACTCTGTGTGACCCCGAAATGTTGGTTTGAATGACACATTACAATAAAAATGATTCCTTTTATCCGTGTTGTGAGAACACATGGTGCCATCCGTGTCATCACTTCGAGCACCGCTATTCAGAAAGAGAAAGGTCTACACAGGCGTATGGAGTGCAGGTGACAAACCACAACACTTGGATTACTGGAGGGAGAGTCAAATCTATGCTCCTAAATATTATTTTATTATGCCATGTCCAGATTTTTGGCCACAGATTAGATTGTGGGCTGGAGTCGAAGCTTGATGAAATAGTGCAAATACTGCATGCACTTCAATAAGCTGCCAAAATGCCTCACCTGTTACATTTTATTGGGGGTCTCCAGATAAGTAGATTTTCATGTGCAGCCCATTTTCAGTGAATGTTCAAGTGGCATTCAAGTTTCCTTAAATTTATGAAGTAACCTCCTTTAGGTCAATGTGTCTGATTAGTAAAGTAGATTAGATAAACAGTAGTAACATTGTTCTCTCAATAGGCTCATCTTCCTTAAGAGCAATGACATTAGCATCACATAATCCTTGTCTTACAGACCTGATCCAATATTTCAATGATTTTCTTTCAATAGCAAACACTCAGTCACAAACAACTGTATATAGGAATTCATTTAAATACATATGACTGTACCTGTATGTAATAGATTATGAGATCATATCTGATCAGATAACCACCTCATGTGCTCATGGAGCTTCACATGGCTGCTCTGGGGAAAGGAGGGATGAGTTGGACAACTGATCAGACAGATTAGAAAACCTATGCCAATCACTATCGTTCCCTATGCGATACGTGGTCACTGCCACAGACTTAACAGGAACATTTAGCAGAATTTGGGGTCTGCTTCTGTAATCTGTATTAAGAGTAGCACTTCCGTTGTGTTTGTGGCAGTGCTGCATGGCATGCCCAAAGCACTGTGGGATGTTGCACAACCGACCACCCTCCTAAGTTCATGGACAGACCTAAGCTGTTCATAGACTAGATCTTTTTTGTTCTGCCTGCAAAATGAAAAAATAAAATAAAATTTAAAAGACATCTTCAAGCAAGCTAAACATCATGGATGGATGAATCTTCTGCTGCAGCTATTGTATTTTGACACCCGGCGTCTGCCACTGTCAGAATACACCAACCATGACTGCATTGCACAGTACTGGACTTTTTGTCAAGCCAGCAGGGCCACCCACTGTAATAAATTGATTCCTTTGAAATCGGCTGAAATTCTAACAGTGTATGAAAATGCAAAACCAACCTAGACATGAAAACACAATGAGTTAACTGCATTGTGGGGGTTTACTGATCACTTTATACTTTATTTCGGTACAGTAGTTAAAAGAACGGCGTGTACCTCTATGTGTATATTAGTGTAATAAGGATGAGTCAAAGGGAGTGTTCCTGGTCAACATCAATACACAAACGACATGCTTTACCAACATGAAAGGTTGGCATATTCGCAATACTCCTATTTAAAGCTGAACTCCTGTCAGATCTGAAAGACACACTTTAACACACTTCTTTATTCTTTAATAAATCATGAACTGTATTTCCTTAAAGCGACACTAAACTCAGAAGTTAAATAGTAAAAATGCATTCAAGTACCACCTTAACAATTAACAAAAAATGTATCTTATCTGTGTATCACTGGGATGTAGATCCTCAAATCATCTCTGAATTGGTGCTGACATTGTCCTTTCTCCTGGATGGTGGATACTTTTGTTCCCCATGGTCCATGGGTATGTTGTAGAGTAGCCACCGCTCCAAGCTCACTCTCGTGATAAGACTACAATTTCAATAGAAATTAGTAAATGTGAGATTGTAGTCCATCCCGGAGCGAGCGTGGAACAGAGTTCTTTAAACTTACTAACATTATTATATCATTTCTGTAGGGCTGCAACCAACTAATTGATTAAATCAATAATAATCCATTATGAGAATAGTTTCAACTATTCTCATTATCAAATAGTTGATTGGTTGGTGCCATTGCACCAGCCCACTACCTGCTGTATTTACATTAAGCTGCTGTCTGTGGACTCTTGCCACTGGCAGCTGTCATTTCCTGGCTGGAGCCATTCAAGAGCCATGTGCTTACAATGCAATTATTTTTTTTTAAATGTAAAAAGGGTGGGAAAAAAGTCATATTCGGTTTCGGCCTGACAAATTCTGCTGCAGGAGGTGCGTTGCAGTGCCATTAATTTCAATGGCACCCCAAGCGCGCCTCCCATCCACAGTGTGATCGCCTGCATTGGAACATGTGGTACCGCAATGCTGAGCATTCCAGTGCAGTGCGATTGCAAAAAATTGCACAAGCAGTTTTATTCTGAAGTAAACTTTATGTTTGTAACACTCCATTTGCGCATTTAAATTAAGCATGGTATTTATATAATTTTATATATCCGATTAATCGAAAAAATTCATCGGCCAACCAATCAATTATGAAAATAATTATTAGCTGCAGCCCTAAATTCTGATTGATTTATTTCTATATTTTTGCGATGTATTATTATTGTCATAACATAGCTACGCTGATATGTATTGGTTGCATGAATAATTAGCATGAATTATTTATTTTCATCTGTTGGGGGTATGTTTATTGCGATTTCTAAAAAATTAGTACTTAAGGAAACTCGTTATGTAGATATGAAAAGTTTTTCCTTAGATTTGTATAGTTCTTGAAAAGCTTTGAAAGTCTTCTTCCTTGTAAAAGGGTAGGGTTTAATAATGTGAATGTCATTCTTTTCATGCAACTGAGCTGAGACATGTTTGTATAATCCAACTGTGAAAACATATGTTTTTCTAGACAAAAGAATCATATCATACAAGAACGCATACATATGCATGTAGTAAAAACCCTCACAGACAGTTATCTAGGGCTGCCCAAAGTGAGATTTCATTCAGCCATGAAGGTAGTTCCACTGTTATAGTGCCCATTGTATATATACTTTAAGAATTTATTTTTTGGGTTAGTGAGCTTTTTTTCAGCACCCTCATCACAATCCCCTGTACATCTCGCTCCCCGCTGCACTTACATGCCATGATGACCATTGCCCACTTCCCACATGGTCATGAAACTTGAAAACTTCCCTATATAGGCCTGGAGGTTGTATACGGATATATACTCTTGCAATGGGAAGCAGTCATTGGTCAGTGCAGCCACTTGACCATGCTGACCTATGACTGTTCCCCATTGCAAGCATTATGCATTGGGGCCATTATATTGTCTGGTGTGAGTGGCGGGCGAGGGTCATTATTGCCGATAAGTGCAGTGGGGATTGGGGAGGGGATAAGGAGGGTCTTATGAGTTTGCTCTAAGGTTAAAGGACTAGCGCTCAATTAACTAGGTTAACAGGTATAGGTGACATGTCAGGGCAATTTTGGCTTCCTCTCAAATTCTGACAGGATTTCAGCACGGAAAGCCTCTAGCAGAGAACTGGTGCTCTGAGCTCCCAATGGTGAAAACTAAAGTGGATGATGATATCGTCTCAATTCCCCATTTATAATTCCCAGTGGACAGAATGGATCCAGCATAACTAGAAGCTAGAAGTGAACAACCTTTTTGTTCTCAGATCATAGCATTAAAAATCATCCATGCTTTGAAATATTAAGGTTGGGACTACTGAGACTTTAATTCACAGTGACTCAGTTTATTTTAATATATTATGGTTATTTCTCAGTACATTAGTTTTCAGTAACGATCCAAAAAAAGAGATGAACCAGAGTCAGCCAGCCAGGATATAATTCAATTCTAACTTTAAACCAATTAAATATATTTCTTGAAACTCATCTCTAAATCAGAATGGCTTGCAGATAAGTATAGAAAAGATCTAACTTGTATAAAAAGGTAAATGATGTAACAGATATGCTTTTCCATGAATGGCTTTCATCAGCAAATGTATACATTGTCTGCTAAAATGAAACATTCAAAAGTCAGCCAGCCAGAAAATACAGAGAAAAATAGGATTCATATTCCTGAATTGGAACTCTGCGCACTATAAAAAAAACAACAACATATGCAGTCTGTCGGTAGCATTTACATTTGTTTTTTCTGAATCCCCTAGAACATAGTTGAGTTATCTTTTGATCCTGCTAGTAGACCTGTTATTTCTCCATTTCCTTTAACAGGTCAAGCTGTCCAGTAAAAGTGGCAGTTGCAGGGGTTAAGAGTTGAGACACAACATGCGCGACTATACACTGAGTGGCCAGATTATTATGACCACCCCATCAGTACTTCGTTGGGCCACGAGATGACTCCACCAGATGACTTCGTTGGGCCGCCTCGTGACTCCACAAGATGTTGAAAGGTGATGTGAGGAATTTAACACTGCACTGTTGCCCTTCTGTTGTCTTGTACCAGTCTTGCTACTCTCCGTTCTGCCCTAACATTGACTAGTCACTGACGGCCACAATTCGCACGTTCAGACCCAGATTTTCGGCTGACAGTCCAGTCTTTAAACACTTTAAGAACAGCTGCTCTTGAGCATTTAACGCATTCTACTGTTTTGCTGATACTCGCTCCATGGCTCCGAGCGCCAACAATCATCCCACGTTCAAAGGCTGTTAAATCGCATTGTTTACCCATATCTTCAGAAAAAAATCACTTCTACTGTCGTGGTAAACAACCTGCTTCCCTATTTATAATGGTCTGGCCCTCTAGCAACTTCAGCGCAAAATTGTAGCTAATTTGCCTACAAACGTCAGGTGGTCATAATAATCTGGCCACTCAGTGTATATACGCCATTTTAAGCAATAAGCCCGACCTGGGAGTAGACAACACAGTGTAACTACTGTTATCTATTTACCATAAAATCTTCTGTGCCCCTCTAAAATGTAGTTCTCTTGTTTGAGCATAATTTACTCCACAGCAAAACCCTACCAGGTCACACTCATTAGGCAGTTGGTGGACCTTAGTCATGGAGGCCTCATAAGGGAGAAAAACACACAGAAGATGTTTTCAGAATAATCAAATATGATTGGGGGAATTCAATTAGGACTTAGTGTCACCTTTAAATGCCCCGTTGCCAGTTATGTGAGCTTTACTGGCACTTGCAACAGATTCAGGTAGTTCTTAAGCTCTGTTAGAATGATTTACCCTCAACATTTTACCAGACAGAAAGTGAGGGGAATTGTCCAACAGCAACACAGACAGAAATAAAAATGTTTTCCTTTAGTAGAGTCAGGGAGTGATATAATTCCTGTCAGTATTGGTCTGTCACTTTGGCAAGTTTTCCTCCACCCTCTGTCTGGTAAAACTGTTGCGTCAGCAGGACAGGAAGCGAGTTGAAATCTAAGAACCCCCCCCCAAAAAAAAAAAAATTTTTTTTTCCAGCCCCCCCCCCCCACTTGAATATTAAAGGGTTATTAAACCCTTGCATGTTTCTGCATATATCTACTGCTGGGGAGGGTTCTCAAAGGGTTAACACGTATCTCCAACGCCCGCTCCTGTCTGAACATCTGAAGATTTCTCGGGCGGCCGCAAAGGATCTTGGGGTGGGGGCATGCGCAGTTCAGATGTTCGGCCGGGAGACGATGAGAGACACAAGGTAAGTATATGGAGCAGTGTGCATCCGCACAGACTTCGTGGGCCATGAGCGAAGAGGGGGGCAGAGGAGTCAGCGCTGGATCGGAGACCCGCAGCAGCGCTGGAGGAACATCTGAAAACTACACTACAGAAGAAGATGATCGGATAAAGAGGCATGATTTAAGGTAAGTCCTTACACTAGCATTGGGGGAGGGAAAAAAGTTAGCCTTTAATGTCACTTTAAATGCAAAAATACTTACCTTACCCCCTGGCTTTTGAATGCTTTCTGTAGACATCAGTGGTGTCATTGAGTCTTACCACAGGGTCCTAGGATAGCTGAGAATCCCAAATCTTGTGAGAAGATGCTTCAGCACTGTATAAGAACGCTGTCTTTCGATTTTGGATCCTCAGCTTTCAAGAATCCTGCGAGAAGGCCCAGTAACATCATTCATTAGTGCCTAGGTGAGCTTGTTAGTGGTTTTTGTTTTAGATATGGAAGCTTTTATTAAACAGCATAATAATAATTTCACAGAATAATAAATCAAAAAAAATTATCATTCTCATGGAACACACGAACAACTGCATTTAGTGGAAACAGAAATCAGTGCAGTACCCCTGTAGAAAACAGGGGTCAATTAAAACATTTACATCCAGAAAATCAGCTGGTAAAAAATATAAAACGCCTATGCAACCCATCTTGATCTATGAGGAAAGGAGGCAGAACACCATTTTCATCTCCAAGTACAAAGGATATGGAGCAAAAGAGAAGAATCGACCATGAGCCTAAACAACCCATGTCGGAAGAGACAGAAAAAAAATAAGGGAGGGGAACATAGAAGGATAAACACGGAAAGGGGCCACCAGCTTGCCACTTACAAGGAATGGTGTCAATGTCAATGGGTTGTTAGAGTTTTAGTAAACAGGGATCACACCCGAGGCTACAAGGTTACAACAAAGTCAAGTTTTGGAAACAGGCATCATTTCACATAGGTAAGCCCCAGTAATTTGAAGCGCTCCTAAGTCTCCTTAAGAGGGGAGGTCAGATCCTTAATTTATAGAATTTCATCAATTTTGGCATACCACGTTTCTGTAGTTGGAGGGGAAGATTTTTTTCCAAAGAGAGGGTATACAGGCCCTCCCCGTGTAAAGATGATGTATGGTCAGGGGATTTTTATATTTAGAGATAGACCATGAAGTAAGATACAGCAAGCAAGCAGCTGGTTTATCAGAAAGGTCCAACACAATCAGTTTTTTTAATGATAGTATGTACCTTATCCCAAAAATATTTCAATTTCGGACACAACCAAGAAATATGCAAAAGCGTACCTTGACAATCAGTACAATGGAGAGGGAAAAAAGGAAGATATTATGTAACACATATAGGGTCCTGTACCATCTAGAAACTATTTTATATCCCAATTCACTAAATTTGTTCACGATAGAGGTTCTATGTGTGAACAAACACATCTTTTCCTGTTGTGTTTGAGTAAACATCATCCCTAAGGCACTCTCCCCTGTGGTTAAAAAAGGTAAGGTTAAGTCTGTGTTGGGTTAGACAGCACGGCATATACTGTATCTGTGAAGAGCATGTCTGTAAGTGGGGGTTTTTTATCATTTTTTTCTCCAACGTTTTATTCTTTTATTCGTTTTTTTATTTCAAGATTTTGGGGCTGCTTGCATTTTTATGTATGGTCTTCACTAATGTCATTTCAAAGTTGATTTCAATCTCTTTTAAATCTGCATCTTTCTATAAAATAGTATCTGGTGATAATGCCATGAAGGTTTTGTATTCAGGCACTTCCTGTTATGGAGTGACAACTGCCTGTACTGTAAATTGTACTCCAGCCTTTTCACCTTGTCACATGTGCGCCAAGTGAAGGCTGGAAGCAGCTGTGCCAATACAAATTTTATAGGCATGGTTATCAGTATAAGGAAACGGATGACATGTAGAGTGCACTCATTTCCTGCTGGATTAAATGAGAACTCTGAGGCGAGTGAAAATCACTCAGCCTCATAATCTGAGATGATCTGTGACAATGAAACTGTCACAGGTCGGCTCAGTAGATTGGGAAGTGAGCGAACACATACCGTCGCTCGCTCACTTCTCGATCTATCCCTGCAGAGAGCCGTGACTGCCACTCACGGCTCCCTGCAGGGATTCCCCCCCTCCCCTGTCCGATCCTCCAGCGCTGGCAAAACGGACAGGGGAGGGGGCAGGCACAGCTGGTTCTGCCTCTGGATAGGCAGAGCCAACTGTCAATCCCGCAGCCGGGTGGATCCAGACAGTATTGTCGGGATCCGTCCTGGCTGCGGCGTCTCAGTATACCACGAGCTGTAGCTCGCGGTATACTGAGCTTTGGGTCACGGGAGAACGCTAGTTTGTGTTCTCCCGTTACCCTTAGGAGAACCATGGGGAAAAGCCCTGACCCCATAGTTCTCCTTTAAGTGCACATAGACCAGAAGTGGCTGACGGAGAGTAGCAGTACTGAGCAGCAAAAAAGAATAGAAAAAAAAATGAGAATAATGTATTTAAATTTAAAATAAAACATGACAATTGTTAATCACACAGTTCTAAAGCAAATCAAATGTAATTGACTTAGGTTTAGTTAGCTTAGAGTTAGTGATCTGAAAAATGCTAAATTCATCCTGAACATTGCAGATTCAGTTCTGAAAAGCTAGAACAGAACATCTGCGATGTGCAAGTGCACTGAATTTGGCGCTAAGAGCATGCATAATTATATGCAAATAGCAGTAATTATGCACATATAATTACACACATGGCTCTTTAAAGTCAACAGGGGTCTATTAACATTGTTAAATTATAATATAGAATAGGACTGGTTTATAATTCAGCATTATATTGTCACCAAAATGACATACAAAGTAATAAAATAAAAAATGGGGTGTGTTCCCCGTAATATCCAAACCGGACCTTTTTACAAGCATGCAGGTTGGTTGACCAGAAAAGGGAAGGTAGCAAAAGTGCAGCACCCCCTTCCTTTACCATACTAGGCCACCTGCCTTTCAATGTTGGGGGGTACCGGTAAAACCCCCCATTCCTTGCAAAGTACTCTAATCCCTATGTTGAATGACAAGGGCCTGCTCCTCACCATGTGACCCCAAAAAGGAGAAACAGTAAAGTAAGAGAGGACATTTGGTGAAATATGGAAAGCTCCCTTTATAATAAGATATCCACCCCCTTCCAGGGAAAGGAGTACAGGTGCACATAAGTAGCTCTTACCCAGTCCAACCAAAAAAAAGCAAGAAGTAAATCCAGCCTCAATTACAGCATGGAGCCAGGTAATCCATGTCAAATCCCTATGACCAGTCACCTGCCGATCTCTACTTACAGTACTCCCACTGCTAAATGACAGATTCCCGGCTGCAGTCATTTAAAGTTACTGCCAGGAATCCCGGGTGTTGTATTTGACCAAATTTGCTTAATTATGTCGCCTGGGCTTCCCAGCTGTGTTACCGCAACTGGTAATCTGTTATTTAGTGGTGGGATTGCCACGTGTATACCTCACCTAGGTTCATTCTTTATTGTCGTTATTGAGGTTTGGATTCGGGTTCAGAGTTGTTGCCGATTTTTGGATGAACTGTTGACAAGTCGAACTTGGATGCCATTGATCAACACTAGATAGAGTTTACATATAGTGCAGGTTTACCTTAAAGGGTTATTAAACCCTTTTCAAGGAGTTAATACTTACCTGTGTCTGCACTGCGCGCTCCCGTCCGAACATCTGAACATTTCTCGAGCCGCCGCAAAGGATCTTGGAGTGGGCACATGCGCAGTTCAGATGTTCGGCTGGGATACAAGGAGAGACACAAGGTAAGTCTATAGACAGCGTGCACCTGCACAGACTCCGTGGGACATGAGAGAAGAGGAGGACAGAGGAGTCCATGCTGGATCGGAGACCCGCACCAGCGCCGGAGGGACAGCTGAAAACGACAGTAAGGAAGAAGATGATCGGATTAAGAGGCATCATTTAAGGTAAGTCCTTACACTAACATTGGGGGGAGGTAACATAAATTGCCTTTAATGTTACTTCGAGGATATACTTTGTACAGTGCTAAGTCGATAACTTGAATTATCTCCAGAAAGTGTTTCAGATAACAACTTAAGGCCGGATTTTTTGTGTTGTGTCTTCAAAGCATTTGTAGGATTTTTGAATATTAGTAAATGTATCTGAAAAAACATTTGTAGCATATGTGAGTCTTTATAAACTGAAATCAAAGTATATTTACATTAATATATTTATTTTCCTTGGAGTGATCTAAAGTAGTTTTTATTTTTGTTTTTCATTAATTGTATACAAAATGTCTCATTTGCAGCACGTTTCTTTTTACATGGAAATAAACAAAAAATATTATTCATAATAAAAAAAAAATTCTACTTGGCCCCTTTGGAATATTGGTAAACAAAACCGATGAATAATCAACTACCTAATGGTGAATGCCAAAAACAATCATGACATATAAAATAACTCAATTTTAGCCATCTGCTTTTTGTTGTTTTAGGACCGTGATTTCATGTTCCATCCTTAATAATTTTGTAAACACCATGCATGGACCTAATTATGGCTAATGAATAACTGGACATCCCATGGTTTTGGACTAGCTACAGGTTTCCGGGTACGATGCATTACATGTTCTCGTATGGTTCATTACGCCTTATATACAATGACGTGATGTGTTTACGGATGTACAAGTCATTGTGTATTTCATTACATAGTGTGTACGGTTACCATATGCAGGAACATATTTTATGTTTAAAGGGCTGCCACTTTTGGTTTATTTTTTGTACTACTTTGGGGTGTTTAGAATGCCACTTTAACATTTGGATGGCACGTACAAAGCTTTGTTTAAAACCTTTTTAGCATTAAAGAAAACATCATACTGCTTTTAACCAAAAGGAAGGGGCAGCCAAAAAACATCCTACTCCCACCGACCAGCTAGCTTTAGTATCAAACTAACAAGACCAGATGCCATAGTCCCATAAGGCATGACAAGGCTGAGGCTGCAGAAGTTGAAGGAGACAGTTTGCCCACTTTGCCTTAGTAAAACTAGAACCAAGAACTAGAAGACTAGTCTACTAGTTCGGTTCCAGATGAATGGACAAAGAGCAGGTAAACTAAGAATACCCTACATTATTCTACTAACACAAATACATAAACTCTGCAGGAAAGGAACAATGAGAGCAACCCACCCAGCTAGATGGCACCAGCAGGTAGGGAGGCAGTCCAAATCCTTTTATTATATATACAGTAGGTATGCGTTAGTGACAGCCCTAAGCCATAGCCTATGTTGGCTATGCAGAAATCCAACCCTTCTATTCTAGCCATACTATTTTCATTATGGCTCCTTACAGGTGTCTCCTTATGACCCTTTACATAGAAATGCCCTCCTCATGCTCAGCTTTATTATGGAGCTGTGTCTTATTCTACATGGATGTTGCAGAAGTCTGATAAGGGAAATTAAAGTTAAAGTTCTGAATTAAATCACAATTGCTGCATTTACTGCATAGCATTAGTAGGTTACAGGATGCTTCCACTTGTGCCCGGAATTGTTCTATAACAGTTTGCATAAATGGACCCCAGGACTTCAGAGGACCCTGTGCCACTGCACAGTCTACACGGGTAATAGGTCTTCCTCTGTATTTAGGCATATTGTTATGGAGGAGTTCTTTTAAAACTGATTTTTTTTTCAGTTACGGGAGGACATGTGGGAGATAAACTTTGGGCTGGCTTCCCATACTTCTTAAAAATACAAGCAGCTAGTTTTAGCATTTTGTTTCCTGCAATTTTCTCAATATTTTCTGCTGCGCCCCTTCTTAATGTGTCATCAATGAAAAATCCAATAGGATGAATAAAACCCACCTGTTCTGGCCAGAAAGGGTAAGAACTTGGCTATTTACCCTTGGTGACCTTAAAGAAAGCTGGTGTGAGAGAAATTTGGAGGCTGCTATTGCAGACATACAGATAGGAAACTTTACTAGTACAGTAATACCTTGGTTTACGAGCATAATTCGTTCCGGAAGCATGCTTGTAATCCAAAGCGCTTGTATATCAAAGCGAATTTCCCCATAGGAAATAATGGAAATTCAGATGATTCGTTCCACAACCCAAAAATATTCATATAAAAATGATTATAATACTGTACTGTAATATAATACTGTACAAAATATAAAGAAAAATAAACCAATTACCGGTACCTTTGTGGCTGGTGTGAGGGGAACAAGAGAGAGGAGGATTATTGTGTAGGACGACTTTCACTATCACTAACGGAATCATTACTATCTCTTGACTCAATGGAATCTTTTTCATTTCGTGAAACCTTAACAAGGAATCTATCCAATGTGACATTGCGTTGTTGTTAAACAGACTCATCGCTCGCACTGCTACAGCCTTATTCGGGTGGTGCTTTTCTACAAAATTTTGCTCTTATTGCAAGACATTGCTTGTATATCAAGGCAACATTTTTCAGAAATGTTTGCTTGTCTTGCAAAACACTCTCAAACCAAGTTACTTGTAAACCAAGGTATTACTGTATCAATAACTGAACAGGGCAGTCACAGTCACTCAGCATCTGAACTTTCCACAATGTAACATCATCATTGCTTGCTGGAAGCAATGCATGATGGGATATGTATTCTTGAGAAATCAAGATTGCATTACATCAAACAGCAGGGAAAGAGATGCAAAGTACACTGGGAATTCAGGAAGTTGTTAAAAGTAAGGAGCAGACAGAAGGCAGCACTGACTACATAAAACTTTTTTTAAGTTAACTTTGATTGCATCAAAACAGCCATAATAAGTTTTCCTATTACAATGCTGATATTATAACGGGATAGGATATGCTGTGACTTTAGAACTCCTTTAATATTTTCATTGCTAAAACTGTTTATATGAGATTTTACCTTAAAGGAGAACTATGAGGTGAGTGATTTTCACTCAACCTCATAGTTCGAGCCGACGTGTGACAATGAGACTGTCATATGTCAGGCTCAATAGATCAGGAAGTGAGCGAACACATACCGTCGCTCGCTCACTTCTCGATCTTGTCCCTGCAGAGAGCCATGACTGCCACTCACGGCTCCCTGCAGGGATTCCCTCCCCTCCTGGCTCCGATCCTCCAGCGCTGACTGGTGGAACGGACAGGGGAGGGGCGGGTATAGCTGGCTCTGCCTCTAGATAGGCAGAGCCAGCTGTCATTCACGCAGCTGGGTGGATCCCGACAGTAATGTCGGTATCCATCCCGGCTGCAGCGGTCTCAGTATACTGTGAGCTGTAGCTCGCGATATACTGAGCTTTGGGTCACGGGAGGACACTAGTTTACGTGACCCTTAGGAGAACTTTTGGGAAAAGCACTGGCCCCATAGTTCTCCTTTAAAGGGCTAATTACTGCCTAAATAAAGCCCATCTTATCACTCCTGGTGTGTCGGAGATTGTCAGGTCCAGTTATGGTGGGTCACCACTGGGAACGGTAGAAGGACCCAACATCCCAGCAGCTCCTTAGGAAATTAGTGCTACACTGCAAGAATGAAAATGTTTCTATTTGACAAAAAAAAAACGGTGTCAGGCTACTTTGTTTGAGCTATCTTTAGCAAGTATGTTTGCTTACCAAAGTTTTAAAAAAAGCTTAAACTTGCATAATTGAAACATTCTACAATTGTGACGAACTGTCCCTCGATACCAAACAAAGCAGAGGTATTTAAGAAGCAGACAACTTTCCCTAATTGTGAAAACAATAACATAGGTAACTTCCGCTTTCCCTTCTTGTCTCTAATTTCAGACCGGAATTTTGTTAACGTAATCAAACCTGAAACCAACAATAAGACATTTCATGCAATTAACTACTTGCCGTCCACAACGGACAGCAAGTAGTTAATTATATCGTCTTCTTTGGGGGTCCATAGGTGACATTAGGGGTCCTAGAGACCCTGATGTCTCCATAAAGAGGACCTATAATTGTACATAAAGTTAGGTGTATAAAAAAAAATGTTTAAAGTCCCCAGCCCCCCACGTACACACACATACAAACGTGTTAGGTGCGCCTAAGTGTGAAAATAACTATTACACTATACATGTTATATATCATCGCGACATCGCGAACGCCGGAGTGCAAGCAATACCTTTAGGGCCATTAATCTCTGTCAACACTAAACTGATGAGTGCTAATAGCTTTTAAAGCATTGCCTATGGCCACCTTTTGGTATGACAATTTTCTTCCAATTTTGCACACGTGCGCAGTTTTAAAGCTTGGTCTATATTTAACTTTACTGCTGGGGGCTTCGTGCAAATATCAGGGGTCTAAACAGACTCCTGATATTTCCCTTTTACAATAGAAAAAAGAGATTGAGTCCTCAATCTCTTTTTCTGCAGACCCAGCACTATATGAACAGGAATCCTTTATACTGTACTGAGTGTTTCTATTCATTCATAACTGTTACATAGTAACTCATACTATGTCCAATTATTTACAAATATTCAGCGATCGCTGATCGCTGAATATTTGTACCCACTCTCAAACCTGGATCGGCTCTCACAGGAGGCTGCGCCGGCGGTGCGGGAAGGAGAGCTCAGTGTCATTTGACAGCTGACTCCTCCCCCTCACCACCAGCTCAGCCTCCCATGACAGCTGACCCCACCCACACACCGCTCTCCTGATCTGTTACAGGAGGCTGAGTGGGGCGGTGCGGTAGAGTTCAGCCTACTGTGACACGCTCACAGTGCTCTCCTCCTTGCCCCGCTTGGCCTCCTGGCAGCTTCTCTCCTCCATGCTGGGCGTTGTGCTGTGTCAGAGGGGACATAGAGCAGCGCACAGCGGGGGAGGAGAGAAACTAGGAATGCAACACAATTTTGGCCGAAAGATGGCTCTTTTGGCATTTTGCCCAAAGTGCCATTTTTGGTCAATAGGTTTCGTTGTCACTAAGACAGAAAGACAAAGAAAATCCCAAATTATCACCAGAGCAAGAAGTAAGGGGAAATCTTACAATGGTGGCGCATGTTTAAGTAAAAACTCTAAGATGGAATGCTCACTTTAGGATTTATTTTCTCTCATTTCCTTCATGTTTCTTCTCCAAGACAGGAAGTGAAGAGAAATCTTCCAAGTAGGACATAGACAGCAACAAATTCCATACTCTATTCAAAACTTAAAGTTTTGGCTATACATACACTTTAGTAACTGGCACACCCCCATGCAATCTTTTAGGTAGGACAGTTAGTCAGATCTTATTACCAACCTCCAGTTAGGGAAATATCCACTACATTTTTGGGTCCTAGATGGACAGGTTCTTTCACTTGCCTGTCATACATTTAGTGTACCAGTATGATTAAATGCATATTAAAGTCCAAAGTCTTTTATGCGATTTCAAATGCTGATGAAATCACTTCCAATAGATGGTGCACCTTGATGTTTTATGCCTCGTTCACACGAGATGCAGTGCATTCCGGCCCGATTCTGGCCAGAATGCACTGTGGCCGGGTCACTTTTTGGTGGGGCAGGAGGGGGCGTGGCGGGCCATTTAAGTAAATAACGCTCGTAGCATTTTGACCACAACGGACCAGACCGCAGGCATAAGGTGCCTAACAATCCCATGCGGCCAATCGCATGGCGGCCGGAGGGCGTGGCTACAGTGCCATTTACTTCAATGGCCCGCCATGCCCCCTCCTGCACTACCAAAAAGTGAGCCGGCCGCAATGCGAGGCAGTGCGTTCTGGCCAGAATCGGGCCGGAATGCACTGCATCTAGTGTGAACGAGGCCTAAAAGTTTTAGCTTCCAGCAGAATCGGCTGCTCTCCTGAGCACTGGTCCTGATATCTTGTTTTAGGGTGGCTCCTTTCCCTTTCAGGGTCCTGTAAGGGTAGCTGGACAGTTGCTGAAGACTGTGCTGTCCCTTGTGATCTTGTACTGGATAGAAGGTTCAGGGAAATCAAGCAGAGAGAGTTGGAGCTGTTTGGAAACATGATGACTAATTTCTTGGGTGAAAAAGTAAAGAAATACGGTTTCTGGACAATGTTTATTTGTTTGTTCTGGATTCATTATTGAAAAGAGTTTGAGCGTTTAATACTACATTATTTTTTACAGTATTTACCGTGTCACAGCTCTTTTTATTTAATTAAGCTCCCGCTAAAGTGTCCCATTGTTCTCTGCTACATTGGGGAGACCACCCAGGAACTGAAAGACAGAATTGCTTGTCCTAAGTATTCTATCAGAATGGAGTTGCCCCTCACTTGTCAATTTATGTCCACTGGAAACACCATGGCACACGTGTGTATATATATATATATATATATATTGGGTACTTATGGACTATTCACTGCTGATGGCACTTTACCCTGGATTCAGGTGTGCCATCTACCTCCTTTGCTTGAAGTACACTTAAAGTATGTACCATGCAAGTAATCATTCTGTACAAAAGTGTTGGGAACTGTGAGCGCACATAGATTTGTGGTCACAGGAAGGTCACTGCGAATGTGGTCTGTGAGGGGGCGAGACCGCAACTTAAATCCCGCTCTGAATATACTCCAGAAGATATATATTTCTCAGTAAAGTCAATGAGGCTGATTTTCTAAAGGAGTTGAGAATCTTCACTCAAAAAAATTGCGTGAATCTTCACTTCAATTATCCAATCATGTGAAAAGCATCTGCTCATAATTTTGTATTTTTAAAGTATATTTCCCCACAATTTTTCAATCAATATTCTCATCTCCTTTAGTATATCAGTTGCCTTATATGCCTGATAGAAGTTATCCGGTTTCCCCTTACCTTTGTGAGATTAATCGTGTAGCTATAACCAGTGCCGGACCTAAGGAACAAAGGGCCCTGGTGCAAGATTTCTTTTTTTGGGCCCCCCCCCC
>NW_017306624.1:772094-772534 GCF_000935625.1 Nanorana parkeri | reverse complement strand
CGCTTGATAAGATTGTATCTGTACAGCTGCAGGTCTGATAGACTATCTGAAAACCAGGGACTGGCTTGCTTCTTGCTGCCATAACTGCACATGTGTGGCAAATGTGCAAGTATGAGATGGGAGTGAGCTCACACATGGCGCCTACATATTTATAAACAGTCTTACACAAAACAGATCTACTCAGAGATCAAAGTATTGGGGGAAAATCTAAAATTTGTACTGATCGTGAACATTTGACACATATTAGTGACAACCAATTTTAAACATAGTTTCTAGTATTCCACACTTAGTGATCCTTGCTTGATTTAGAGATAAAATATTAGCATGCTTATGAAAATTGTGATTCTCAATAGTACCATTCGTTCTGTAGTGGGACATCACAATACAGCCCTGCGTGAAAAATAAGATCAGCCGCTAATGCAACAGCTAAGCACTTATTG